>NW_024509211.1:26671-236481 GCF_017590135.1 Pyrgilauda ruficollis | reverse complement strand
AGCATTCCAGTACTTTATTATTCTTTCGGTGAAATATTTTTTCCTAACATCCAACCTATACCTCCCCTGACGTAGCTGAGACTGTGTCCTCTGGTTCTGTCAGTGCTGCCTGGTGGAAGAGACCGACCCCACCTCTGTACAGCCTCCCTTCAGGAAGGTGTAGAGAGCAATAAGGTCACCTCTGAGCCTCCTCTTCTCCAGGCCAAACAACCCCAGCTCCTTCAAATACTCCTCACAGGGTTTGTGTTCCCAGCCCCTCACCAGCCTCGTTGCCTCCTCTGCACAAAGTCCATTTTGGTGGCCTGCAGCGTGGCCAAGGGCAGAGCTCAGCCCTCTGCTGCTCCCTGGGCTTTTCCAGAAAACTGCTGACAGAACTGGAGAGGGTTTGGGGACCGAGCAGCTTAGCAAGGACGTGTTCCCTCCCACCCCAGCCAAAGGTCTCTGCTACAAGGCCACAGCCACAGCCCCCACGGTTTTTAGAGAAATCCATACTTACAGAGAAACCGTCTGACATTTTTCCTAAAAACAAACAAAACAAACAAACAAGGAAGTGTCAGTCATTCTTAACCTGCCCCATCCAAAAGCAGAGAATTTTTGAGGGGATTTACAGTTTAGAGTGGCACTTGATGGGAATTGCCGAGTTGCCATCACGTACCTGCCCAGCAGAGCTGACAGCTCCGGTGCCAAAGAGCAAATCCTGGTCCAAAACCTGCGGGATAAACGGGAGGCAGCCTGAATGTCCCGGGGTGAATCCAGCCCGGCTACCCTCGGGATGAAATCCACCACCGAGCTTACAGCACTCCCAGCGTTATTCACTTCCCCGGCCCTGAGGAGCCATCCAGGATTTCCATTTCCATACAAAAACCCCAGAGGGGATCCCCGGGGGATGGAGGGGCAGCATCAGCCGGGAGCTGTGCGGGAGCTGCAAACTGGGGACACACGGGATGGCCTGGGATGGGCAGAGGAGGGTGGCAGCCACCCATCCATGTCCCTTTTTGTCCCGTGAATCCAGAGCTGTCCCATTCCGGCCGGAGGGCACCGTGGGAGGGACACAGATAAAAGCTGCTTTGCAAGTTTTGTGAGTCCACAAACACACGGCGAACACACACCTGCCTGTGCACAGGAATAGCCCCAGCTGGGTTCCTCCCATCAAAGGGAGCATTCATAAGAGAAGGGGAAAGGGAGAGCCAGAAATGAGGAAAGAAAAATTCCACATTTAAAGCGGAGAAGGTGAATTGTTTCTGAAAGAAACATTCAGATGCACAAAGGAGGAGGTGTGGCTGCCCTGCCCCGGGAATAACAAACCCCCCAGTTTCACAGCTAGCAAATCATCCTCTCCCTGCAAAACACTCGTTCTCCTGAGCCCTTAAAAACGGGGTTTTTAAGGCAGAAATCCAGTGGCCCGGAGTGTTTGAGAAGCCCATATCCCCCAAAACTTCATTTGCCTTCTGGACTCTTCCTAAAGCCCTCGGGTTTGCTGTGGTTTGAGAGGTGAAGCCAGGGGTGCAAAAAGAGCCAAACCAGGGGTGCACACACAGCCAGGTCAGGGGTGCACACACAGCCAAACCAGGGGAGCACACACAGCCAAACCAGGGGAGCACACACAGCCAGTTCAGGGGAGCACACACAGCCAAACCAGGGGAGCACACACAGCCAAAGAAGGGGTGCACACACAGCCAGACCAGGGGGGCACACACAGCCAGGTCAGGGGAGCACACACAGCCAAACCAGGGGGGCACACACAGCCAGTTCAGGGGAGCACACACAGCCAGGTCAGGGGTGCACACACAGCCACACACACAGCCAAACCAGGGGAGCACACACAGCCAAACCAGGGGAGCACACACAGCCAAACCAGGGGAGCACACACAGCCAGTTCAGGGGTGCAGAGCCTTGTGCTGCTCCCTGTCCTGCACGATGCCCCTGGCACACCCTGGCAGCTGCAGCTTTGCTCCCTCAGGCCCCCAGGGGACAGGCTGGCCTGAGCCTCGTGTCCCCCTCGTGTCTGGGGACATGTCTGGGCAGTTTGGAGGCTGTACCCAAAACCCCCAAAACCTAGGAATCCCCTGGCACCACTAATGCCCTGCCACCAGGCTTGGAGCCAGTGTCACCTCCTCTGTGCCACGGCAGTGCTGCAGCTCCTGCAGCTCTCTGGAAATGCCCTCTGGGTTATCTGCTGCTGCCCCACCTTCTTCAGCAGCACCCAGTGATGGATTGCAGAGAATCACAGCACCAGTGGGGCTGGAAAAGCCCTCTAAGCCCATCCAATCCAACCATTCCTGCAGCATTGTGTCCCCAGGTGCCACATCCACGCGGTTTTTAAATCCCTCCAGGGATGGGGGCTCTACCAGGGCTGGACAAACCTTTCCACGAAGGAATTTTCCCTAATATTCAGTTAAACCTCCTCTAGTGCAACGTGGGGCCATTTCCCTATATCCTGTCTGTTGTTCCCGGGGAGCAGAGCATGAATCCTGCCCATCCCCACCCTCCTGGCAGGGAGTTGTGGAGAGTGAGAAGGTCCCCCCTGCGCCTCCTTTTCTCCAGGCTGAGCTTCCCCAGCTCCTTCATCCACTCCTCATCGAGGGCTTGAGCTCTGATTTCCAGCAGCATTTGGGCAGCTGAGCTCGAGCTCACCTGAGCTCTCCCTGCCCCAGCAGAGGATCAGCTGCAGGAAACATCCCAGAGCTGACCCCAAACATTCCCTATGTTCACATCAAGTGGAAAAAAACTACTATTTGGGAAAGAAATACCAGTTCTCTCCCCTTTGGTGCTATTCCTGCAGGATTCAAATAAACCTATTCACTCCTACACATAACTGGCAGAATAGAAAAATAAAATTATTTTTATAGAAATAGAACAGAAAAATAGAAAGAATAGAAAAATAAAAATAGAATAGAAAGGATAGAAAAATAAAAGCATTTCTTACAAAGTCCAGTCAGTATCTTCTGTATTCCAATGTCAACTTATTACAATAAGGGCTTCTTTCCTCACCCTGCAAGGATTTTGGGGCACGGGCAGGGCTGTCCAGCCCCCAGGAGCTGCAAACACCCCTGGAACTGCCCCGCAGTCACCACCCCTCCATCACCCCTAAAATCAGTGAGAGCTTTGAGGGCTGTCCAGCCCCCAGGAACTGCAAACACCCCTGGAGCTCCCCCACAGTCACCATCCCTCCATCATCCGTAAAATCAGTGAAGGTTTTCAGGGCTGTCCAGCCCCCCAGGAGCTGCAAACACCCCCGGAGCTGCCCCGCAGCCACCACCCCTCCATCACCCCTAAAGTCAGTGAGAGCTTTGAGGGCTGTCCAGCCCCCAGGAGCTGCAAACACCCCCCGAGCTGCCCCCCCGCCCCCCCCCGTCCATCCCCCCTAAGGCCAGCCGGGGCTCCCCGTGCTCCCCGAGCCGCAGAGCCCGCGGCAGCTCACGCCTGTCCCACCGCGCTCTCCCAGGGCGCCCCAATCCCTTCTTTCCCAAGGATTTTTGTGCCTTATCCCCCTGTTCCCCCCGGGATCCCTCATCCCCTCACCTGCGTGCGGCGGCTCCGCGCTCCGGCTGCGGGACGCGGCGGGACCCGCCCGGGGCGGGGACGGGGCCGGGGCCGGGGCCGGGGCGGTGCCAGCGCCGGGGACACCCGTGACAGCCCCCGAGAGCCGAGTATTTCCCCCTGTCAGCGGTGACATCACCAGTGGGGGATGTTAACGGAGAATATTTGGTTTTTCTCGCGGTTTGTTCCCGTTTTCCCCGCCCTGCCCACCTGCCAGATGTTTCCCCCTGCCAGATGTTTGCCCGCGTGGCTCACGGCTCCATCCCCCCAGCTTCAGTGCGGCTCGGTAAAACACCAACTGGATTTTTAATTCTGAACATTTTCTCCTTTCCCCACGAAAAAAAATAGAAGGCAAAAAAGCTTTGCTTTCACCCGACGCAGAGGATGGGTTCTGGGAAGCTGTTGGAGGCAGCTGGAATTCCAACAAGCCCGATTTTATTTGAGGTTGAGGGTGAATCATCTCTGGTTTGCTCCATGGGCTCCACAGCTTAAAGCAATGGAAAAGAACAAAGTGGCTTTGTGCTGAAATCCTGTGTGAAGGGAAAGGGAAGGAAAAGAAATGGAGTTAGAATGGAATGGAATAGACTGGACTAGATTAGAATCAAACAGAGGAGAGGATTTCAGTAGGAAGACACCCACAATGACCATGTAATCCACCTCCCTGAACAATTCAGGGCTGACCAAAGGTTACCTCTAATTGGTGTCATTACAGAGGTACAAACTGCTGCTTTTAGGCAACAGCTCAGCTAAAGGGCTCAGCTACAGCTGATATAAAAAAAAAAAAAAAAAAAAAAAAAAAAAAAAAAAAAAAAAAACGCAAAAATCTGTTGACTTTGGCTCTGATTAATTTTAGGATAAATTCCTCTGGTTCAGCTCTGCCTATCTAAAAAGAGGGCAGCCTCCTCTCCACTGGGGCTCCAGCCTGGATTTTAACATCCTTCAGCTTCATGTAATATTGTCACAGGGATTCAGACTAAATCTGAAGGTGTAAAAATACCAGGGATGCTCATGAGGATGGCTGGAAATTGAGTATTTCAGGGAAATATGTATATTATACTTAATATGTATTAAGTAATAGATATTAAGAATAATAAGAAATGCATTTAATTAGGGAGTGCTGCTTCAGCTGCCTCTCACAGCACCCATCCCAGTAAACAGACACTGCAATATCCTTGGAGGTGTTTTAGGGCAAAGGGACCTGGAGAGGATTCAAGCCAGTAAAGCTGAAGGATCCCTGATCCAGGGCATGAGGAGCTGCAGCTTCCTGAGCCTGTAACTCAGACAGGGGTGTATGAATTCCTTAGAGCACAGGTTTTTCCCTTCCTCCCTAAGACTCCCTCAAGATGTCTTTGGGAAGAGATATTTTCATGGAAAACGTGTATTGCTATTTTCAGGATTTTACTCAAAGGCTTCAAACATCAACCAAAAAGCTTTGCCTGCTTTTTTTTTCCTGCTCCAATGCCCTAAGGTTTGTACTTCCAGTTATGCAAGACACAGACTTCACAGAATGAATGGGTTGGAAGAGACCTCAAAGACCATAGAGTCCAACCCAGCACATGATGATAAAGAAAAATATTTGACCAAAAGTCGGTGGATACAGAAATCAAACCCAGATCTAATTAATTCCTTAATTTAAATAACCCAAGCTGCAGCAAGGATGGTGAGTGAGGCTGGGTGGGGCTTGGAGCAGCGTGATCTGGTGGAAGGTGTCCCTGCCCACGGAACAAAATGGCCTTTGAGGTCCCTTCCAGCCCAAACCATTCCACAATTCCATGATTCAGCATCCACGGGGTGGGTGCTGGAGCCCTTTGCACACAGAGGATGCTCCTCATCTGACTCATCCCATGGTGACTCACAGGACACCCAGGTGTGGCCACTGAGCTTCACAGTTCTGCCTCCTGGGATGCAGGGAAGTGGAAGGTTGGTGTGTTCTGCCTCCTGGGATGCAGGGAAGTGGAAGGTTGGTGTGTTCTGCCTCCTGGGATGCAGGAAAGTGGAAGGTTGGTTTATTGCCAGGAGCCAGCAGAGCAGGGCTGGAACAGCCTGGCTTTGAGGGAGATGTAAGACACAGATCTCCTCACTCACAGCCTTGTGATGCCCGGCCATGCAACCCTGGCTCTTCCAAAGAGGGTAAAGGATTATTCACGCCTCAAAAATCAATATATTCCGTGGGTTTGAATTTTTTTAAGTGCTCCCAAGTATCTTGTTTGCTTTAGAGAATCCTCAATGTAAAACAAAACCCTCCTTGGTGCCGTGGATGATTTAAAGCCCCAAACTGCAAAGCCAGGGGGTGGGAGATGCAGGAGCCAGGGGGGTGGATCAGCCATGAGACCACCCCATTTCTGGGGGATGTGCTCTCAACTTGCCCTTCACTGCAGCCAGACACGAGTTGCTTTCCCCATTTTAGAATTCCCAGCATTTTTCCAATGGCAGGAGCCACATGATACCTGACAGTGGCTGGGTCTGCTTGGGGGAGGTTGATGTTCCTCACTGCAGCTGGTACAGGGCTGTGGAAAAACACCCCACTGCAATAGATGACTGATCTCCAAAAGTGAAATACCTTTAAAGCAGTCATTTGGATTACTGAATAACTTTAAAGCAGCAATGGAAAATAATAAACAGAAAGCTGCTGCTCTCTTCCTGATGGTAAATTAATTGGAGGAAACCAATCTAGAGGGCAAGGAGCTCCATGGCGTGAGAGAGGCACTTCCCTTCCCAGAGCAGAACAACCCACAGCCACATTTCCCTGCCTTGTGATTCCTGTGGCCTGATGTGTGTGGGACTGGCAGCACCCACAGTGTGCAATGTTTGGGCTGCAGATCTGCCACGGGGGCCGTGCCTGGCACCATCCCAAAGCGCTAAATCCAGCCACCATCTCTGCCTGTGCAACCTCCCAGCCTGGGGAGCTGTGACAGCATCACCTCCTTTCCTGCTCAGAGCTGGGGATCAGGCTTTGAGGAGCCTTTGTGGAGCCCCTCATGGCACTTCCCTGAGGTGCCACTGCAGCTCCAGCCCTGAATTCCAGGGGCTGAGTCACCTCTGACTCTCCTCACAATAAAAAAAGGGCATCACAGCAAAATCAGGCAATGGCAATCTCCTCTGTGACCTGCCAGACTTGAGCAATATCATCCCAGGACTTCTGAGAGCAGGGACGAAAAGTCCCCCTCCTCCTCCTCCTCCTCCTCCTCCTCCTTCTCCTCCTGCCCTTTTGGGGGTTTGGTTCATTCCAGACCTTCCTTGGCAGCATCACCATCTCCCCCTTCCCAAAGATAACTCTGCCCCAGCACTGGGGGAAAACTCCATCAGAGGAAGGCTGAGAACTTCAGCACCTCAAGTTTGATGGCAAAGAAAGGAAAACCAGTGGATGAGGAGCACCACCCCTGCTGCTCACATGAACCCTCATGTGTACCAGCAGGTCTGGGCTTGCTCTCTTTATCCTCCTTTTGTTCTTTCTATAAAGCACCAAAGCAAAACTGCTGCCTTTGGAGCTTCCTCCTCCTCCTCCTGGAAAACTGCAGCTCACCCAGGCCCCTCCTGCCCTGGCAGCAGCAGGAGAGCTGCAAGTCCACCCCAAAAATCTTCACCCAGCTTCTCATGCTGAGGCTGTAGATGAGCAAAACCCTGCTAAGGCTTGAGGCTTTAACATGATTAAAGATGAGGAAATGAGAAGCACTTTGAGGCTGACATTCAGATCTGAGCATAAGTTGCTTTTCGAGCGTTAAATGAGTCTCGTAGCAATTTGTGTCAACTGAGATTTTACAAAAGTCCTCACACTCCCCCTGGCTTTGAACTTGATAGAAATTCCATCCTCCTTCCCAGGGGCCCTTGTGGAGCATCCTTGTTGCAAATGTGATTAAATAACTGCAGCAGAAATGCCCACAGTGACCCCAAATGCTGGTGCAGAAGGGGCCAAAGCCCCCATGGCTCGTTGCCATCAAAATCCAAGACCTTGGTGCTTTTCTTGCCCACCCTCTGTGCTTGCCCTGCAGAAACTACTCCAGCCTAAAAAGATGAGAGGAAAAGTGCTGTGCTGAAGGAAGGGATTTCATCAGTTCACTGAGGGCAGGGAAAACCCCCCTTGTCTCTGGGACAGATGCTCCATAAGGAAAGTAAAATCCCTGTGTCACACCACCCTGAGCACGTGGGGTTGGGAAAAAAACATGAAGGGCAAAGAAAGCCAGGACAGCACAGCCTCATCCTGCAGAAAGCCTCAGTACCAACCACTCTGCAGAGTTTTAATAATAAAGAGTTAAAACCTCAGTACCAACCACTCTGCAGAGTTTTAATAATAAAGAGTTAAAGCCTCAGTACCAACCACCCTGCAGAGTTTAAAACAACTTTATTCCACAGCAGTCACAGAATCTTTGAGGTTGTGAAACACTTTTAGGATGGCCAAATCCAACCTCAATGGTTTTTGGTTTTTTTTTGCCAGATCTCAGGAAACCAGAGGAGAGGGAAAGGGAAGAGCTTTGGAGGAGTCCTTTTCCTTTTTTCCTCCACTAGATTTTTGCAGAGCACAGAAATCCATCCTGCTGTGAACCCTTACACTGAGCAGGGCCCAGATTTAAATCTCCTGTGTTTGTGCTCTTCCTGCAGCAGCCAGAGCTCAGGCAATGCCTGTGCAAAGGTGCAGGTTAGAACCTCTCCCAGCAGCACCATGTGTCACTAAAATGTTGGTTTTGCCATTTTTTTATCAAGTTCAATGTTAAAAATAAGCAATAGCAGACACAGCCACCTCTCCCAGAGGCTTTGCAGGGCAGGTGGAGCAGCAGCAGAGCCCTCTGGTGATGAGCAGGATGCTGGAGGGGCAGCTACCAGCACTGAGAGCAAAATCCAGAGGAACCTCATCATGCTTTGCTTTCACACAACACCCAAAAGCTCATTTTTCCAACACCTTGTATTTTTTTTTTGACCCACTCAGAGCAGTTTTTGCTTGATGTCACTGCACTCCCACTCTCCTTTTAGCAGCTCCCTACTCTGCCAGCCAGGACAGAGCCCCAGGAGAGGAGCATCAAGACAAGGATGGAGACAGTGGCAGCACAGAGCCATGAATGTGATCAGCTCAGTATTCCAGGTTTTTGTGGTGCTGCTTTCTGGGGGGGGAAACAGGACAGAATCCAGGCAGAATGCAAGCCTGGTGTGGAGCTGGTGAGACTTTGAAATACCTCAGTTAAAAACCCTTCAAGATGAACAACTCCCTCCTTGAGGAGTGCCAGCACACCCTGGCTTTACAGAGCTTGGCATGCAGGGAGAGCTGGGTATTAAAGCAGTAATTTTCCCCACTTTAAGTGAATTTAAACTGTGATATTCTGCCACCTTCTCTTTGCTGGAGGGTGTTGCCTGTAACTGAAGGCAACACAGGCAGATTGGAAACAACCCCTCTGAACCATTTCTGTCACACAAAGCACTGGAATGTGAAGATTTCACATTGTGCAAATGAAGCAGGTTCCTTTGAAAAGGCACCACAGCAAAGGGTTACTTTTCATGATCCTTTAACAGCTGAGAAAAGTGGAGTATCCTCACAAAACACCCTTGTCAGGACACACTTCTGGGGTTCTCAGCACCCCAGACAACACTGCATTCCTGAGCCAGGGGTGTCACAGAGTATCCTGAGTGGGAAGGGACCACAAGGGTCAGAGCCCAGCTCCTGGCCCTGCATTCCCTGAGGAGCCTGGGCAGTGCCCAACACCCTCTGGGAGAAAAAACTTCCCCTGATATCCAACCTAAACCCACCCTGGCACAGCTTCATGCCATTCCCCATTCATGCCAAGCCCAGGAATTCCCAAATGAAATCCAGTGCCTTTTATCATCTCCTGAATTTATTTCAAGAATGGATAAATTCCATATTTGCTTTTAACCAGGCATAAATCAGCACTGAGAGTGATGTGTGATTCTGGTGGGAAGGGCCACTGGGAGGTTCCTAGTTCCCACTTGGAATGAAACTGAGCTGATGCAGGAGTTTAGGGATTAATTGCTACAGGAATTCTCTCCCCTAATCACAAGAACATGAATGTGCAAGAGCAGGTAAGATCTTGCACAGCCAGCAGGAGGAGGGCCTGAAATGAAACACGAGGTGTGCCAAGGGCTGCTCAACACAGCCCTTCCCTGTCCTGTCATGAGAAAACTGGGAAGAGGACAGGAACACAGGCACTGTGATTTTATCTCCTTGTCTCTCATTTAACAGGGAGGGTTCCCTTTGGAAACTGATAACAGGGAGCAGAACTGCTCCTGCTGCTGCACTGACTCCCCTTGTCACTGACCTGGGTGTAACTCAGCTCCTGATCTGCTGCTCAGGGGATACAAAGTCCCATTGTCATCCAACAGGACAACCTGGCCAACCAGGGAATCTCTGAAACAAAAGGATCACAGAATCCCAGGATGGTTTGGGTTGGAAAAGACCTCAGAGATGATCCAATCCCACCCCTGCCACTAGACCAGGCTGCTCCAAGCCCCATCCAACCTGGCCTTGGACAATTCCAGAGATGGGGCAGCCACAGCTTCTGTGGGAAACCTGCTTCCAACAAACCTGAGATTCTGCAGAGAAGAGTGACCAAAAATGGCATTTTCAGTTAACTCATTCCACTGACCTGTGAGAGCAGAGGAAAAGTTACAGCAGCTCATCCCACTGCATCAACCTTGGAAATGGGAGAACTGGGCCAGCAGTGAGTGGAACAGGGGAGCATCCCAGCAGTGGAGGCACCATCCCTCTCCAGACCACAGCCCTGGGTCCCACAGGATGCCCAGGGATGGGTGGCTGTGGGTGCAGAGCTCACTCCCCTGCGTGCCACAAACACCCACAACACCCACCCAGGGATACATCTGGGTCCAAGCCCTATTGGGATCTCCCTGCAGCTGTGTCTGGGATGAGCTGCACACCCTGGTGGGACACTGGGAGTTATTCCGGCTGTGAGGATGAGTTGGTTGGAAGCTTTGGGTGAAAGCTGAAACTTGTGTTTTTTCATTTCCCAGCTGACACTCAGACACCAGTGCCTGGTGAATAGTGGCTGTTTGGTGTGTATGGAATTGCCCTCCAACAAGTGGAATTCTGAGCTTAACTTAAGAAACAGGGCAGCCAATATTAATAAAAATACACATGGACCATTCCATCCTTCCACAGATGCCAAAGGGCTCTCACTGCACTGAGGCTCAGGCCACCCTTCCTGTCAAGGTGGGAGGGGGCCCTGCCCACAGCAGGGGTGGAATGAGATGGTTTTTAAGGCCCCTTCCAACCCAAACCACCCTGTGATCACCATCTCTTTCCTGGGACAGTTTGGACTGGCTGGGCAGTGAATCCATTGACTGGGCACAGCAATGGAGCTGGGCTCACCCCCAGGAGTTTGGGCACCTTCCTTCACAGGAGTGGAGCAGAACTGACACATCCACAGCGGGCTGAACCCTGCACTGACCACTCTGCAGCACCCCTGAACAGCTTTTACTCCTCTCCCAAGAATTATATAAACATCACTTAGAACCACTGAATCCTTCAGGTTGGAGAAGCCCTCTAAGATCGAGTCCAACCATTCCCCCAGCACTGCCAAGGCCATCACTGACCCCTGTCCCCAAGTGCCACATCCACACGGCTGTTACATCCCTCCAGGGATGGGGGCTCCACCCCTGCCCTGGGCAGCTGTGCCAGGGCTGGACCATTCTTTCCAACAGGAGATTTTTTTATAACATCCAATCTAAACCTCCCCTGTTGCAGTTTAATTCCCTCTCATCCTGTCCCTTGTTCCCTGGGAGCAGAGCCCAGACTGCACCCAGGGAGCTGTGCAGAGCCACAAGGTCCCCCCTGAGCCTCCTTTTCTCCAGGCTGAGCCCCTTCCCAGCTCCCTCCCCTAGGACTTGGTCCCTCAAAAATATTCAGCTGAAGTTTTCTGTGTCTGCAGGGCAGCAATGAACACAGTTGGATCTGCATGGCCACGTCTTTACTGATGCACAGGAGTTGCAGACAGAATTCATCTGAGAAATCCAGAGGAAGGGACAATCCCACAGCTGAACAGCCAGGATAAAGCACTGCCCACATATTGCACTGTTCTGTTAACAGATGTCAGGATTATTTATGGACCATGGCCTATAAAGAGCTTTTCTCAAGCCTTAAGGGGCGTAAATAATTTTGTTTCTATTATTTCCTGTTCATTGCTGCCATTTTTACCTTCCCTGAAGGGTGAAGGTGTGAACCAAGACAGCAGCATTGGTCAGCTCAGTGTGAACTGCTTTTCAAGCCAATACATGGAAATGCAGCCACAAGTGATGCCCAAATTTAGTAGTCCACACTGATGCCAAGCCCTGGAGTTTCTGTTATTCACCTTATCCCATCAAACTCCTGGGAAGTGTGTAAGAACAGTGATTTGGGGGTCACTTACCATATCCACGTGTGTCAATCTGGCACAGGAATTGTTCAGGGGCAGGGAAAACACACACAACTCTTCACAGGTAAAAAACCAGTCCCATTCCTCCTCTGGAACAGGCAAGATCAGATCTTTTCTCTCCTAATTACCGAGGAATTTGTGAACAGGCAGTACCTGGGGCTGACATGCTACACCAGAGCCATGGTCGCATCCACATTTAATATCCCTTATGTACAGGCTGCAAATATCACAAAAGGAAGAGGAAAAACACTCACAGAAGTCAAGTAATTCTGATTTTATATTCAGGCTTTGCAAATCAAGGATGTCCTATTTTTACTATTCATTCAAGGCAAAAGTCTACACAGGCATGTCAAAAGCAGGAATTGAAAAACAGTGAACACAACAGTCTTGAAAATACGTTTAATGTCTAATCTTATACAAAAGTGACAGCATTTTCAAAAAAATATCAAATCCTGTATTTATAGCTTCTCACTATCATACAGCAATATTTGTTTCATCTAAAGAAAATACAGCAGCAGGTGATAATCTATACTTTAAAGATGTGATTGCTTATATTTCGTATTGTAAACAAATGCAGTATGTCAACCTCAAAGCACAAGTCAAAACGAACTCCTCAGCAATTGAACTCAAAATGATGCATAGAAATGTACAAATTCCATTGCAAAAGCTTCAGGCCAGAAGTTGCTCACACTTGACATAACATGTGATAAAGTTACTACACGGTATATAGTGACACCTTGAGTTTTTACACAATAGATTAACAGGAATACCCTTTTCACTGCTATGCAAAGAACTCTGCTCACAAAAACAAAGGGGTTATGAAACAGTTTTCATGACCTCAAGAAATACGAATATACATTGAAAAACATCCCATATATATTGAATTTTAGCCTAAATGTTCCAGTAATAAATCCTGCCTATTTCAGGAAGAACCTAGAAGTCTAGTTACTTTTACAAAACCCCTTTCCAAAAATCATTACTTGCTACTTTTGCTTTATCCTTTCCTACCTCTTCCCATTCCCTGCAGAGACATATGGCCAGTGCAATTCCAACTGGAGGGCTGCTACTGCATGATCCATTCATTTGGAATAAATGTTTTTTCATTACAATGATTTACAGTCTAAGGCTGCAGGTATCAAAAAAGCACTTAAGCAAATGCAGTCAATGTTGCTTATGTTAATTTTAAATTAGTCTTGCCAAGTCTGCTTAGGGGGTAACTGGGGTTTTTCTAAGGTTAGTGAAGACTTGCACTTTTGGTTCTTATTCCAAGGGTTAAGTTGCTGGGGTTTAAGTTGAAGTGTTAAAAGTATTTTTGTTCAGCTCCAGTATTGTCTTCCTAAAAGAAAAAAATAGACATTCCTTTGCTATCAGCTTTCATGACGTTGGATTAAAGCAGCCACAGCTCAGCTGGCTGCTTTCTCCTGCAAAAATACTGTAGGACTTTGCCATAAAGGCTATGACTACCAAGGAGCATCACCACCAGGTCACCCCATGTGCTTTTCGAGTGTCCATCACACGCATGCAGGAAGCCACGAAAGTACTGGAAGAGAATTAACTCGTGTTCACAGTTCCATGATACAAAGATTCCCTAATGAGCTACCATGTGAAGCAAAAATCTGTTCCTAATTCTACCCACAGAGGCTAAGTCAGGACATCCCCAGCTGGGGAGGAAACAAACTGTCCGTGGTCCAAGTGTAGGCCATGAAGTACCACCCAGAGACGTGGCAGCGTCCCGGCAAACCCCTCGGATGTGCTTGGCACAGACATGGCAAGAACACGAAAGCTTAGGGCAGTGCCCCTCGGGAGAGGCAGCTGCACAGCAGTGCACAGGCTTCCTGACATTCAATTTCTCCCAAATTCCTCCTACTCCGTGAGGTATGCAGACACCCAGCTGGGAACAGGGGCTGCTCCCAGGGACAGCAAACGAGAGCCCCTCGCGCCCACGCGCGGCAACGAGGATCTCCGTCGTGACACAACTGTGCCAAAAACTGCTGGGAAGGGAATGCTCAGGTTGGGTTTTAAGCTCAAGTTCAGTTTCCAGGGACTCTGAAAAAGTCTGCCAGGTTTGCACAACCCAGCAGCCAAGTCAAATTTGAAATGACTAGAACCCAGGTCAGAAATAGGGAAGTACCTACGTGGGGATCAGTTTCTCTTTACACAGACCAAGCCAAACTTCCAACCACCACAGAATGAGAACTGGCAACAGGATGTCCTCATTTGCATGCATAAAACTCACATTTTGCTGATTCAAAGTTAACTGCACATCCAGGTTATTTCACTTGCACAGGAATGCCTGTTTGTGAACACCAACAGTGTGCTGACAAGTCACACCAAGGCTTCCAAACGTGGCTCTTCTCCTCCGTAGTCCCAGACCGAGCAATTGGTTTGAGTATGTACAAAATGCTGAGAAAACCTTCGAGTTCACATGCTCTGTCTTGTTAGTTTGAATTACTGTAGCACGTTCAGAAATTAGGTTTCTTGACTAAAATGTTGAAACACTTTCTCTATTGACTTTTTAGAATAACCTGAAAATAGACAAAATATGACTATCCATCCGTTCAATGACCAGCAGGAGTCTGGCAACGAGACTTAAAGCATTAATGGAAATTTAAGAATTAACTTTTTTTAATTCCATGGGCCTGATTCTTTATAATCCTTACATGGCAACTCCTCTTTTTCCAAGGAATACTTGCCAACATAAGAACCACAGGTGTGTTAGTTGATTTCTTCTCTTTGTATTTCACTTGATTAAACCAAATAATTATGCCAGCATATGAGCAAGGTAAATTGATGTAAACTGCTCCTTCATACCTCAAATGCACATACAAGAGGCAATATTCTTCATAGCCCCATACATTACTGAAACAAAAACTGTAAAAATCTCTGTAAGTAGTGGATGAAGGTGGAAAACTACAGTATTTTGTTGCCCAGAACGTATTCAGCGGTAAGGCTGCAAGAGAGAATAAGTCATGGTCAATACAGGTTTTCCACACAGCAGTTCATTCACAGTTACAAATACTGTTAATTAATCACAAATTCACCCTTATATTTTGTTATTCCCTCCCTATTGCTCTATCAGCAAGCACTCTGGACTAAAGAGATTAGAATATTTTCTCTTTCAGAACTATTACAACGCTTTCCCCCGTTTTTTGGCTTTCAGAGTCTTTCCAAGCAGTGGAAGACCATTATAATGTGAGACATTAACATAATTTAGCCATTCTGATACGTTTAATATTTAAATTGCTGTTATCCCACTGACTTGAGCAACAAAACTTGAGGTGCGCTGAAACTCCTTACCTGCACTAACAGGTTTTACGCTACTGAATTTCCCCACTTAAAAGTGAAACACTTTAATTTGAGACCAAAATGAAATACTCACATGGGGACCACCAGGCATTGATGGAGCACCAGCAGGACCAGATGGCACTTGAAAAGGATTAGGGGGCGTAGGATATAGTCCTGGAGCTGGATATGATCCTGTGGGTGGAGGGAATGGCCCGGGCGGTGACGGTCCCCACGTTCCGGGCGGGACCGTACCCCACGGTACTGTCGGCGCAGCCCCTGGAGTCTGGGTGGGAGCAGAATATGGCCCTGGGGGTGGATATGGCATGCTGGGAGCAGGATACTGCCCTCCCATTGTTGGTCCCCATGCTCCAGAGGGCATGGATCCCCATGGCCCAACAGGAGCAGGAGGTGCAGCTGGCTCTGTTGGACCTCCGTAAGGTCGTGGAAGCTCTGGAAAGGGCATATTTGGTGGAGGATACTGCCCTGGCGGGACAGGACCTGGCACAGTTGGGGGTGGATATGGACCACCAGGAGGAGGGCAGGAGGGTCCAGTAGGAGGAGGAGGAAATGGAGCAGGCGGTCCCGGGGGCATTGAAGGATACATTCCCGTGGGAGGAGGTCCGAAGGGCACGCTGGAAGCCGATGTGTTTGGTGGCAGTCCCGTTGGAGTCATAGGGGGGGCGCTGGGGTTATTCCAAGGGTTGGAAGCCGGCCAGCCCTGCGGAGGCTGCCCGGGCTGCTGGCCAGGCTTGGTGCTGCTCACTTTGGAGGTTTTAGCAGGCGACTGGTCTGGTAAAGCATCTGCCAACTGAAAGACAAAGCGCCGGTGAGAATGGAATGCGCGGGCCGGAATTCCCGGCTGCAGACATCCCCCCACCACGCGGCTACAGCCCAGCTGCCGGAGGGAGGAGAAGAGCTCTCGGCGGCCGCACAGAGATGATTACATTCATTTTTGTGCAGCTCCTATCACTAAGGCAGCAGAGGCATTCTGACAGGCCGCACTTAAAAAAGCCAGAGATAAAAGGCGACCCACCACACGGAACAACAGGCAGCTGCAGCACAAACCTGAAAACATTTCCCTAGATTTCCATTACAACTATCCTGATGCCATGAAAGCACAGCTCCTTTGTTAATGTCATAGGAGAGAACCCACGAGGCACCCAGCAGCTTCCGATGGTTAGTCCAGGGATTGCTACATCTACCCAAAAGGAAAACACCACCACAGCGACACAGAGGAAATGTCTCGGCTGTCAGCTCCCCTTTTCCTTCAAAAAACTATGTCAGCTTTTGGAATAATCAACACAACTGGCTGATCTTCAGGAAAGAAAAACTGTTACTTACCGAAAAATCATCAGTTCCAGACATTGTGCTGAAAAGTAAGGTAAGATAAAGTGAAATTTGTTGAAAATAATAAAGGTATTTTTAAGCAAGACTAAATGAGACATCTACATTTGTCTCACTGGGAGCTCAGCAGGTGCTGAACCAGCAGCACCTCCTGGTGCCCTTGGTGTGGCCCACACCAGCTCCTGGAGCTTGGATCAGGGTGAGCAGTGCTCGTGGACACCTGTGCCAGGTGTTGCTTTGGGGATCCCCACTCAGTGAGATCATGGGAATAAATTTACTCTCTGTGTTTTAGCCCTGGGTTTATTGCTGTCCCAGCTGCCTCCCTGTGCTCACAGAGTGACCCAAACACCTTTCTGTGGATAAAGTTCCCATGAAAAGGAAAGCCCTGAGCCTCCACCTGCCACCTCTCAGACAGGTGTGACACAGGATGTAAATGGGTCACATTGCAATAGCAAAAAAATATTTTAAGCATTCATATGGAGCATATGGAGCCTGCCCAGACAGGGATGCCTGGGAAGGATTCCAGGTGTTTTCTAAACTGGGATTTGGAAAAGGTATAGCAGGATTCTTGTGGGTGAAGTCAATGCCTCTAAACCAAAACATGATTAAATCAGAGAATCATGGAATGGTTTGGGTTGGAAGGGACATTAAAGATCACCTAGTTACAACTCCCTGCCCTGGGCAGGGACACCTTCCACCATCCCAGATTGCTCCAAGCCCATCCAACCTGGCCTTGAGCACTTCCAGGGATCCAGGGGCAGCCACAGCTTCTCTGGCAACCTGTGTCAGGGCCTGCCCACCCTCAAAATTCTTCCCAATCTCCCATCCATCCCTGCCCTCTGGCAGTGGGAGCCATTCCCTGTGTCCTGTCCCTCCATGCCTTGTCCCCAGTCCCTCTCCAGCTCTCCTGGAGCCCCTTCAGGCCCTGCCAGGGGCTCTGAGCTCTCCCTGGAGCCTTCTCCTCTCTAGGGGAGCAGCCCCAGCTCTCCCAGCCTGGCTCCAGCCCTTGGAGCAGCTCTGTGGCTCCTCTGGACTTGTCCCAACAGGTCCATGTCCTTCTGATGTTGGGGACCTCAGAGCTGAATCCCCACACAGATCTTATTGCTAAAAATAAAAGAACTATAGCTGGCTGATGGTTTATCCTCCAATTATTTCAGAATAAATAACAATAGCAAGGGCAGAGGACGCTTTTATTTACATTCACCAACTCCAGTGACTGACTGCAGAGGTGTCACTAATATGTATCCAACTTCCAACCTCTCCACACTTCCAAAAAAATAGGCACCAAAAATTAGGGACCAATGAGACATATTAACACATAACCAGAGGTGAGGAACTGTTTAAAAAGATTACCAAAAGCAGCCAAAAGGTTTTAGGGGAGAGTGTAGGAGCCAGAAGGAACATAAGAGGAGGAAAAATGTAAAAGACAAGTCAAAAGTATAAGTACTACTGCAAAGTTGGCTCCCACAAAACAAAATCCTTATATTTCCCTTGTTGATGGTGAAGAACTGACTTCTAAGACAGAGAATGGTCTCAGGGATGGAGATTTGTACAGAAAGCCCAGATCAAATAGGTTTTTAAGCTCCCTTAGGTTAATATATATCCACATTACTTACATTATATTATTTATACATTCTTCTCTGAAACTGTATTCTAAGTTTGTTACTACCTACACAATCTCCTGACCTCAGGACAGCTCTGGATCAGACAAGGGGTCATTTAGCTCAGCATCCAATTTTATCTTAACAAAGCAGAGAAGAACAAGAACAGGAACAACTCTCACCCCAACACTTCAATGACTCCAAGCTCAGACACCTCCTAAGGCAATTTCCATGGAGCAATAACCCTCAATTCCTTTTTCACAAACACATCCAGTTTCCTCACTTAGATGAGGGGATGTCTCATTTGCCCACTTCAGAGTTGTTCCTACAACACCCACTGGCTGCTATTTGTTGCACAAAAGCCACCTCCTTTTTTTGTTCTAAAAAAACCTGGATTTTACTACTTGCACTTGTAGCTCCTGAATTCTTGCAGCTGAGGAAATCAGCAAGTCTGTTCTTACCCATCCTGCCCATGCTGATCATTATCCTACAGATTTTTACCACTTTCTTTCATCTCTCCCTTCTCCAGGCTGAGTTCCAGCTTTTTCCCCTGACCCTTGTGCAGCAGCTCTTCCCTGCCTTTGATTATTCTCCCTGCCTCAATCTGAGGCTTTTCCAAGTCTTTTGTATCTTTTGGGATGAATGACAAGAAAGAACCACAGAGAACTGAAGATGTGGGATAACCATTGATTTATACAGTATCATAATTATGCTCTGGTTTGTCTTCTATTTCCTTCCTAATACTTCTTCATTTTCCAGCTGCTTTTAGATCCCTATGGAACTGACACTTCTGTGGCAATATTTCACTCCTCAGTGTCAAGGGTCAGCACAGCATTTTATATGTGAAATTATATGCACCACTCTACATTTATCTACTCTGAATCACAGCAGATTTATTGCCATTGAATTATTTCTGCCAATTTATTACCTAATCCTTACTCTCCTGAATGGCTTTGTATCAACAGGACACTGCTCATCTCATTTCCCAAGTTATTTATGACCACGTGGAACAACCCAGACCTCTGTGGAAACACAGTGAACTTTTCAAGTTACACCTAATAATTTAAATAACCCTTTTAAGAAATACCTTGTGATTTAAATAAACCTTTCAAGAAATAGCTAGTAATTTAAATAAACCTGTCAAGAAACACCTAATAATTTAAATAAACCTTTTAAGAAATATGTATTTCTTAAATCTACATCATCTACAAAGTTGATGGAATTCAGTGCCTAATTGCATGAATACAAAGGTTTGTTAAAACTCCAGTATTAATTTATAACAGCAGTAGTTCTTTCAAGTAAGGACTCTCTGTCTCAGATGAGGAACATTTCAGATCAAGGACTATTTGCTTAAAATTGAGAAACCAAGTGAACTACATCAGGGAAATGGTTTCTGCTCCTGCTATTAACAGCTCAGCTGTCTGAAACATATCTATTACAAACTCAATTTCTCTTCAAGAAATACCTCTTCTGCTAAGAATTCATTAATTTTTGCAATTAACTACACTCAATAATAATAAGTTGGCAGGTGCTTTTTGGTGGTACTGTAATTCAATTTACCTCCATGGACAGAGAAGTTATTTATTACAACCCCAAAAATAAAGGAAAACAATAATTAATATAAGTACAAAAAAAAATTTCACATAAATGCACAGATAATAATAATAATCATTATCATAATCAGGTTATTAAAAACACCACCAGAACAGGTCAAGAGAATCCTCATTTCTTTAGGCAGATGGAGAGATGGGATAAGACCAACTGAAAACCAGATCTACAACAGACTGAAAATAGTCCACAGAAGAAGTTGGAACATTTGCTGCGAGGGAGAGAAGGAAGAGAAGAAAGGAAACTAAAGGAGAACTCAGAAGAAAATCCTGTGATCTGTCACAAAAGTGTCAGAGAGGAGTAAATTCAAGTCAAGCAGTGGGTGCACACAGTTGAAACAGGCCTGCTTCCCAAATGTCAACTGATATCCCCAATATCTGTTAGCAGATCATTCCCAAATATTTCTGTGCCATGAAAATGAAGAGAACAATTCTGCTGCATGATTTATGGAAAAAAAAAAAAAAGAAAAAGAAGGGAAAAAAAGTAGTTAAGCATAGCTTATAATGAGATTTAGTGGCTTTTTTACTTTGGCAAGCAGACAAGAGCAACATTTGTTGGCAACATTTGGGATAACTGAGCCCATGCCAAGCATGTCAAGGATCCTCTTGCAGAAAGGATGCCCTATTTCAGGGATGTTTTTTAAACAGACATTTAATCTGGGTACCGCCACCTTCATTTCATAAAAAAGAAACTGAAATTACCCTTAACATTCAGACAACATATGAACTCATCAGTACTTAAATCTGGAATCTATATTCCATTCAGGTTGTTCAACACTAGTTAAAGAATTCCAGTCAAAACCTTACAGGAATATCAATGATATTATTACAATTATTGCCCAAGGCATTCACATGCTCACCAATCAGACTCAGAGACAGTGTCAGACAGAAGACCTCCAAGTAACTAATTTTTGAAGTCCCTCCAGATCACACATGGGGTCAAGATTTTAGGAAAAAAAAAACCAAACCACACTGAACGGTGGCTTGATGGGATTTTTAGTCATCAGAATGAACCAATTATCCCTTGAAGGTTTCCTGGTGCACAAGCACTGATATCAGCAGAGAAACTCATTCATGTAACAGACATTCCTTCTGCCACATTCAAACTCTACTCCAAATTATCCTCCCTGCAGTTGGGATGAAGAAAGAACAAATGGAAGGAGGGTTCAGGAGTTAGAGTCACTTGGCAGGGAGCAGAAAGACAACAGAGCTGGCAGCATTCACAGTGAAGTCCTGCTTGCATCCACTGTACTGAAAGATAAAGATTCCCTTTGTTTTCTGAAGGCCAACGCCCCTGGAAACATCTCTGGCTTCCCAGAAGCCCAGAGGTTGCCAGCTCCAGCTCTGCTGGTCAGGGCAGCACCTTCAGCCACCTCGGAGCACCAAACTGAAGGGAGGGAGGGAGAGAGATGATCAATGCCTGCAAAAACAAGGCTGCCAGGAGCTGAGTCCCTCTCATCCTTTATCCTGAAGAGCCATGAGAGACAGAAAGGATTTCACTGCCCCTGCCCAGAAATTACATCCTGCAAAACCTTCAGGCACAGGCCAAGGCCTTCTGGATTTCCTCTCCATGAGCTGCTCCCAGAAATGATCAGGAGGTTGGTGAGATGAGCCAGGCTGCTGGGTTCACGCTGAACTGGGAAGAGAGAAAGGCTGGGAAGCACAATTCCAACCCAGCTCTGGCAGGAGAGTTCTTCCAAGAGCCTTCACAACCAGGGGGTGACTCTCAGGGAGGTCTGTGAAACGCCTGGTGCTACGTGTGCCGTGCTAAATCCGTCCTACTGCACAGCTTCCACAACAAACCAGCTCCACGCTGGTTTTTTCAGCTCCAAACCCTCTTGGATTGCATCCATCTCACTGAAACTATGGGTGTAGTAGCAATTTTTCCCATGCTTTTGCCTTTCCTGGCTTTTATCCACCATCAGTCCTTACAGACCCTCATTAGGAAGAGCCATCCAAAGCACTTTTTCTAACCCAAAACTAAGCATCAACTGCTTTCCTATTTTTTTTTTTTTTGAGTTGTATGACATTTTTCCAACACTTGATGTGCCAGATTTAGTTCCTGTCTCCAAGATCATCTTTCAAACACAGAAGAAGGTTTTCTGGATATGCAACAGGCTGTGCTGCATTTCCACTGGGTGGCACGGCTGCCTCGGCAGAGAGGTTCCTTTGTCACTCCAACATGACTAATTCCTACCAGCATCACCTCATCCACAACAGCATTTCTGCCCACATAAGTGGAACTACCCAACATAGCACCCGGAGAAAATGGAAGAGACACCAACTCTTTGACGGCTTCTAAATGTTTTCTAAAATATGCAAATTTCTGCAGCTTCAGGCGTTAAATATCAACACTTCAGAGCCGGCCTTTAGAGAATCCCAGAATGGTTTGGGTTGGAAGGGACATTAAAGCTCATCACACTCCAGTGGAGGTCTCAGAAAACTGGAGCAGAGAGGCAGATTCCCCTTTCCCTCCTGCTCACTCTCCTGGGATCCAGAGGCAGTCACAGCTTCTCTGGGCACCCTGTGCCAGTGCCTCACCTCCCTCACAGCCAGGAATTCCTTCCCAATATCCCATCCATCCCTGCCCTCTGGCAGTGGGAAGCCACTCCCTGTGTCCTGTCACTCCATGCTCTCCATCTTTCCTGCAGACTCTCTTCAGGTACTGCAAGGCCACAATCACATCACCCCAGGACAAACCTTCCCAGCTCTCTCAGCCCTTCCTCACAGGAGAGCTGCTGCAGCCCTCTGATCATCTTGGTGGCCTCTTCTGGCCCTTTCCCCATCCTTAAAGCCTCCCCAGTGCTCACACACCATAAAATGATTTGGTGTGCCCTGGGTGTTTATCCATTGGGAAAATAAAGTTAATTGACAAACTAACCCAACAGCTACATCACCAGTGGCTATGAGAGGTTTGGGGATATTTCTGCTCCTTTCCCCGTCTCTTATGAATGAAAAAATGACAAAAGTCGATTTTCAGATTTTCAGGACAGATGTCATTAAGACCCACAACCAAATGGTATCATTTGCTATAAACTGACAACTACCAAAAAGAAAATAATTCCTCAAAACAGAGGAGCTGGCATTTTCCAAGAGCTGAGAAACACAAAGCCATGAGGATCTGTGATGTGTGCCAGCTCCTCACCCTCAGCAGGCCATTCAGCTGCACAGCTGCCCCCCCAGCCCAGAGCTGGTCCCCAAGGCCAGCAGATGGTCCCACACAGGGCACGGAGCTCAGGGAGGGGTTCTGTTGGAGTGCCAGCTGTGACACAGAGTCAGGGCACAGCAGAGATCCCTCCTGTCACACCACCCAGCCCCGGGAATCCTGAGAAAGATCTGTCAGTCCAGCAGCTTGGAATGGTTCGAGCTGATCTTTCAGAGCGGCTTCTAAATTATCTTGAGAGCTACAGAGCCTCACACCAGGCGGGCAGCACGGATAGCACGCAGTGCTGGCCATCCCCTGAACGCCAGCTGCCTTAAACACCTTAAAATCTGACAAACCAACTCCTCACCAACTCTGAAAAAGCGGCTTTCCCGAGCCCTTCTTCAGAGAGCAAGCCTCAACTTCAAGTCACTTAAATGCAATGCACGCTCATTGATCTGCTCATTAATAAAAACGGCCGCGCAACGCACACACACACACACAAAAAATAAATTAATAAAAAGCCGAACAAATATTGAACCCAGCCAAGGCAGCGCCGCCGCCGCCGCCGCTCCAGAGCCACCAGGCCCCGCCACGAGCGACCCCCGGTGCTCTGCAGGGACCAGCACCGCCCGCCCCCCGCAGGCGGGGCGGCACCTCCGGGATGGCTGAGGCGCGGCCCGGCGGCTCGGCGGCCGCAGCCCCCCCGCCCTCCCGCGCTCCCCGCGGCGGCGCAGGGCCCGTGCCGGCGGCGGGGCCGGGTGCCGGTACCTGTGCGGGGGGAGCCGGCGCAGGCCCGGAGCGACGCGGCGGCCGCAGCTCCACCGCCACCGCGACGGGCACCGGAACCGGAACTGCGTCACGGAGGCCACGCCCACACGCCACCACCCCTCCCCCCCCGCCGCCACACCGGAGGTGCGCGCACGTTCGGCCGCGCCCCTCTACGGCCGCTGTGTCACCGGCACCGCCCACCCGCGGCGTGGCCACGCCCCCTTTCCTGGCCGCAGTCGCGTCACAGGCCACGCCCATCGCGGACCACGCCCACAAATAATGCATTACAAGCCACGCCCATCAACCATAAGACCGCCCATAATCGCAGCGCGGGCTCGGTGGGGGCACGTGACAGCGGGCGCGGCCCCGCCCTCTCCCGCGGTCACGTGACGCCTCCCCTGAGGGGCGGGCGCGGCCCCTGAGGGGACCCGGCCCGCGATGGCCCCGCGGCTCCGAGCGCTGCTCTTAAACTGCGTTTCGCCACCATTTTACCACTTTCATTTTTTAAAAAAACAGCTTGTATCTTGATTTGTCGCCCCCCTCGTCCGTGAATCAAAATCTGCGCCGTGCAGGTCAAGACCTGCAGAAGAAACCAAAAAGCAAAGCGCTTACCTTTCTGTTCTTTCAACGTGGAAAAAGATTAAAAATATTTTTAGAGTAAAAAATATATTAATTTAACTACTAAGAAATTAAAATGTTATTTCTGTGTGCAAGGTAAATTGCCACTGATGGTTCCAGTAAAAGCTCCAAGAGCATTGATTTGTTTAGACCTACAGCCGCCAGCACAAACACTTCAGCAGAAGCTGCACAACTCCTGTCACGTTTAACTGTCTAATTAACAATCATATAAACAGTGTAATTAATAATCATATAAACAGCTGTTTCTCTTGGATCTATATGACTGCTGAAAATCCAATTCTGATTTTCTTCTTGCTCAATAGGAAAGACCGAAGGCAATCCCGACAGCCCCAACAATTCCTGCATGCTCCTGTGAGCCCTGTCAGCCTCGTGGCCATGACCACTGGCCGGGATTTCCCCTCATCTTCCACAAAACCCCACCAAATTTTCACTTTAAGTTACCCCAAATCATCCAATTTTCGCCTTTCAGACCTAAAGCTGCGCCTGAAATCTGCCTTTTCCCTTCACCCTCTCCCTGTGCGCCTCCGTGTCCGCAGCCCCCGTGGCAGGGCCCAAGCACTCGGTGTGGTTCCCTGCCCTGCCCTTCCCAGCTATGGCACTAATCCCGAGCCTTTCCATGCCCGGAGAATTCCGTTAAACTCAGCAGAAACGCGGGCGCGGGCGATGCCCAGCACATGCCGAGCCGGCCGCTGGCGCCCTTCCCTTGGGAGTGAGCATCTGTTTGTGCTTTTCAAGGTCATTATTCGGCCGTTTCTGAAGTAACAGGGAAAATTCAGCGGCAGGAGCAGGAGCGAGGCGCTACCAGCACAGAGACCGCCTGTATCCTGGGCTGTGTTCCCAGGAGAGTGAGCAGAAGGGAAAGAGAAGGAATCTGCCTCTCTGCTCCAGTTTCCTGAGACCCTGCTGGAGTGTTGTGTCCAGCTCTGGGGCCCCCAAAATCAGGAGGTGGGGCTGCTGGAGCAAGTCCAGAGGAAATCATGGAGATGCTGCAAGGGCTGGAGCCAGGCTGGGAGAGCTGGGGGTGCTCCCCTGGAGAGGAGAAGGCTCCAGGGTGAGCTCAGAGCCCCTGGCAGGGCCTGAAGGGGCTCCAGGAGAGCTGGAGAGGGACTGGGGACAAGGCATGGAGGGACAGGACACAGGGAATGGCTTTTAACTAACAGAGGGGAGATTAGGAGGGAATTTTAGGGAGAAATTAGGGTGGGGAGGCCTTGGCACAGGGTGCCCGGAGAAGCTGTGGCTGCCCCTGGATCCCTGGAAGTGTTCCAGGCCAGGTTGGACAGGGCTTGGAGCAGCCTGGGACAGTGGAGGAAGGTGTTCCTGCCCATGGCAAGGAGTGGAACAAGATGAGCTTTAAGGTCCCTTCCAACCCAAACCATTCTGAAATTCTGTGGTAGCTGTAACAGGCATGAAACTGCAAAGTTTTTACTGCCTAATTTTCATAAACAATTACTACCAAAACTAAATGGGCATTTGCTATAGACCCCATCCCGTAAGGACATGACAACCTGCCCCCTGAATTTAAATAAAACCCACAGAAAATGAAGGCTGACTTCACAGCTCTTTCAGGGTTGTCTTTCTGAGTCCAGCCATCACTTGGAGTTCCTGTAGGAGCAGCCCTTTTGGCGTGGCCTTATTGTGAGAAATGAGCAAATAAGAATTAAATCAATCCTCCTCCCAGCTGTGTTCAGGGCACCTTTGCTTTTCTACGCTGCAAAGGGCAGCGCTGTGGGCAGCTGCTGCCGTGTCCTGGGCTGCCAGTGGTGACAGCAGGAGTCCCCAGAGCCTGACGTTTCTTCCTGAGCAATCTGGTAGTTAGAAACCCTAATTAATGAGCAAACATGCAGCCGACAACAGTGGTGATGTCTCACTTTAAATATCAGACTGGGACTGCAAAAGCACTTTTAATCAATAATTTCACCAGCCAACCTCACCGAGCTTCACGTTAGGATCACACAATATGTAGAAGTAGAAAATGATGAATTTTTGAGCTTTTTTCCCCTCCCTTGGGCAAACACAGCTCTTCAGCTGTGTGTGTGTATATGCTGAAGGCTGTAAAATTAATCCCAGAATGGTTTGGGTTGGGAGGGACCTTAAATCCCATCTTGTTCCCACCCCATGCCATGGGCAGGGACACCTTCCACTGTCCCAGGTTGCTCCAAGCCCTGTCCAACCTGGCCTGGAACACTGCCAGGATTGAGGCAACCACAGCTTCTTTGGGCAGCCTGTGCCAATGTGGAATTTGCATTCAGTTGATTCATCTCAGTGCCAGGAATAGATCTTGGGAAGGGCTAACACCGAGCCCTGGCCACATCCTATTGGAAGATGTTACTTTGCACGCTAAATTATGTCACTAAAGAAATGTTGGAGTGAAATGGTGAATTTAAATTATTCAGAAAGGCTGTTTGGTGTAATAATGTGAGGGCAGTTCTTCAGCACAGGCCTGCATTGCAGGGCCTGCACCCTGCCTGTGTGCTACAAGTGTTGGCCACTCTGTTTTTAGCTCAGCTTCATGTAAATATTTGTGTTGGAAGGAAGCTCTGGTCTAACCTCTGTCTCAAAACAGGGATAGCTGAGAACCTTGTCTGCCTGAGTTCTGAGTGTCTCCAAAGTCGGAGATTGCTCAGCCTCTCTGGGTGTTCCATCCCTAGAAACAGCCCCTGTGAGTGCTGCCATTATTCCCTGCATCCCGTCAGACTTTCCCTTGCTGGACTTGTGGCTTGTTCTCCTGGCACGTACCTCTGCCCACTCAGTACCACCCGCCTGGATGGCTGGAGGCTGCCCTGAGCTCCTTCCTACCCTCTCTCCCAGCACAAAAATACAATTTCCACAGCCTTTCTTCATGCTCTGGCCCCCAACTGTGCCAGTGGCCCCTGCTGAACTCCCTCCGGTTTCAGCATCTCTCTTGTCTTTCAGTGACAAAATTGGGCATAATTGCCTGCTTCAGCCTTTGTTTTGGGGTAAAAGACCAACAGACAATACTTAAATTGTCCGATTCGATTCGGTACTTTTCAGGGACAATAGCACAGATCTTGAGTTGTGACAGGCATCAGAGGCAGGGAACTTTATCACACCCGGAGGGCTGTTCATGCCGTGAACAGTAAATTCAAAGGAACAATAACAATATCTTTGTTGTACCTCCCTTTTACATCAGCCAGTCAGGAGGAACAGCACACAGTGGAGGCATCACTTAGCTATCCAACTCGAAAAAAAAAAGGGTTTTTTAAAATAAAATTTAAAATTCTGGAATGTAACGTCAGCTTTCATTAAGAAAACGCCAGTCTCTTGCTGATGGGCTGGAACAGTGAGATATAAGATATTAATCTTTAGATCCAGTGTTGATTCTTACAGGGCGATGTCACTCGCTTTTCAATTCATGCCTCAGTGTGCTCTGTGAACATCAAGCACTCTGAAGAATTAGCTGAGCCACCCTGAAGCTAGATTTTAAAGGATACCAGATGGTATGTTCAGTGCATGTGGTAAGCTTTTATATGCTTTTCCCCTATGGCCAATCACTGACTGATCATTTATTTCAAAACTCTCATAAAATAAATCACTTTGAAAACGACGCTGTCTCTAGTTAATAAGTGCTCTTCCTCAAAACAGAGGCTTGTTGCCATGAAGATAAAATCATAAAACTGGTTCAAAGTGCATGGGGATGGCAAATTCACCCTATTGAGGAGAGGAGATAAACTGGATTGAACTGGAAAGGAAGCGTGGCTGTCTGCTTGTTGTGAAATGATGAGCAGGTGAACTGTCATTAAAGGCACTCCGACAGTCACTTTGGTACTAACACATGAGCTTTTGTGACAACGAGTGAATTTTTTGGGAACATTTTCTTCCCACATTGGTGGATATGTAAAGCCTTGATCATGTGTCAAGTTACTGTATGAGTTTGTTTTCAGGTTTTGGAGTTAGTGATTATGTCTGGCAGCAGAAAACAGAGCTCTCTTCACTTATTTTTTTCTTTTTCAGTGAATAAGAAGTAGGAAACTCCTCTGTGGGTGCCAGCAATGGAAGCCACCCCATCATCTGTCCTCTCAGAGAGGTGCTCACCTTCTCCTCACCCCCAAATTGGAAACCACAGTTTGCTGGAGTGATCCAAACCTTTGTCACTACTCTCTGTCATGCAACCACAGAATCATTTAGGTTGGAAAGGAACTCCAAGGTCATTGAGTCCAACCTGTGCCTGTCACCACCCTGTCACAACCAGACCAGAGCACTGAGTGTCCAGTCATTCTTTGAACACCTTGAGGGACAGTGACTTCATCACCTCCCTGGGCAGCCCTTTCCAGAGTTTAACCACCCTTTCCATGAAGGAATTGCTTCTGATGTCCAAAATTTCTTCTTGTTTCCAGCCACATCTCTCACAATGATAATAAATTCAGAAAATTCCATGAAAATTTCTATTCTTTGGACTCTTGAGGCATTTAGCATAATGTTCTCAGTTCCTCCCTCTTATGAAAACAGGAAGAAATTATGCAGGGTAGTAGCTGTTTAAATACTAGAAATTCTCCCTGGGGAGAATTACAGCCATTTCAGTGATAAATGGCAAGTGAGATAACGGAAGGTTGGGAATGAGCCTGATCCAAGCTTCATTTCCAAGCTTCCTCACTGATTTCAGGGCTTTTTGGATGAGGTTTGAGATGAGAAAGTCTCAAGTTTGAGACCGAGTTTGAGTGGCAGGTTTGTCTTTGTGCAGGCTTACGCTGGGGAGTTCTCGTTGAAGCAGGGCGAAATAATGTCAGCTCAGCACTGGATTTTTTTTTTTTTTTTTTCATGGAAATCGTACATCAAGAATTCACCCCGAGCCTTCCCAGCAGCCAGGCTGCTCTTCCCCACCGGAGCAGAGCCTTACAGCCCCAGGCTGGGAGTGAGCATCATCCCTTACCTCGGCCCTCCCTGCCGGGGGCCGGCACTCCTCCTCCTGTGAATGTTTGCAATATTGTCTGAAGAAACAGATCCCAAATCCCCACCGTCAGCTCTTTCCCCCGCCGGGGGCGAAGGCATCCTAATTAATTAGAGGGAATACTCCTCTCCACAGCCATTTAGAAAGCAAAGGGACTGTGTGTTGTGATGAAGTGCTCGGCAAAACATCCCGGGCTGAGCTCTAAAAGCATCGCACGGACCCGAGGCCATAATTGCCGTGTTATTTCCGTGCTCCCAGGGCTGTGCTGGAGGCAGTTCAGCAGCACGGGCACTTAAAAAGTGCCTCCAGCAAACTCCGCTCCCCGCTGCCTGCTTTCCCAGATCCCTCATTGCCTTTGCTCCGCTTGGCAGGAGCTCGTTTTCCTCCTCCTCCTCCTCCTCCTCTGGGAAATTCCCGTCCTTAGGTTCCCCATGCCGTGAGCGCAGCCCCGGCCGTGGTTAGCGCTCGCCTCCAGCACCGCTCCTGGAGCCATCTCCTGTTTCCCACTCGGAATTTCTTCGCGACGTGGAGCATCTCCTTGGTCTGGTTTGGTTTCGAGGTCTGCAGCACCGAGCGCCTGTCGCAACACCAATGAAGTGAATAGCACTTCCTCGGTGACATCGCAGCCCGGTGTGACAGCGCTCAGGCCGCTGGTGACCTGAGAAAACCAGTCTCGTTCGGGACCGTGGCACACTCCTCCCTTCCCTCGGCGCTGCTTCAGCTGAACACAGTCTGGAAAACAACAAGATAATGCTGCCAAAATAGCAGAGAGGACCAACTCCCCAAACAAGAGGCCTCCCCGCAGCTTGAACAGCGGGTTTAATGAAGGAGAAGGAGGTAAAAACAACCAGTGCAGTGCTCTTTAAACTTCTGAATAGCTCCTGATCACACACATTGTCTCTGAAGAACACGTAGGTAGGAGCGAGGATTGCAGGATAAGACTCCAGAGAAACCATTATGCTGAAGTGCAGTAAAAAATGAAAGGACTCTTTCCCTCAGCAAAGATTTCACCGAGGTTAGGTCTACTGCTTCTACTTCTATGCTACGACTCTTCTTTTAGGCAATGTATGCATTACACGTGTGCTAGAATGTATTTTCGTAGTTTAAAACGAGCTGTAATTAGCAAATGAATTAAGTGGCTTTTGTGGAGATCCACTCTCATTCACTCACTGATTTGCAGTCAGTTCTTTGCAATGACTCTCCCTACTGACAGAAATTCAGACACTTTATAACATTTAGCCCATACATGCAGAATAATGGAATCAAAGAATATCCTGAGCTGGGAGAGACACAAAAGGATCATTTTTGAGTCCAAGTCCTTGCCCTGCACAGGACAGCCCCAAGAATCCCAACATGTGCCTGAGACCATTGTCCAATGCAATTCAGTGTTTCATTCAAAGCAACTTCTTACAATAATGCTTATTTTTATTTTGAGATGAGTAAAGCACACATTGATAAATTGGGCTGGCCACTGCCTGAGCTCCTCTTCCTTGAGCCTTCACTTGTAGCCACTGTGGGATACAGAGGACTGGTCCATATGGACTTTTGGACCAGCCTGGCGTGGCCATGGACGTGTTCTGCTTTTAGAGAAAACCAAGTAAGTCTTGTCTTGGAGTACAAAAAGGAATTTTGGTTGCTCATGACAGCGCTCCAGCCAGCAGGGGATGGAGGGAAGTGTACATGGCTTTTTTGCTTTGCTCCCTCCCACTGAGCATTTCAGGTTAAGGTGAATAAGACCCACTTGTGATTTCAGCTGTTACAGTATTACATTTCATTTGCTAATGCCATATGTTATTTGTGTGCTAACAAATGTGCCATTTTTAGCTCGTAAAGTGCTGAATGAATTTATCTGCAATAATTTCCACCCTAACGTGGCCAAACATTTGGCAAACAAAGTTCCAAAGTGAGCTTTTGGGAGTAGTTGTGTTTGATGACAGTGTGTGGGTATCGAAATAATTAGGAGTGCAGGCTAGGGGGAGGAGGACAGAAGATTACAGAGCAGGGACACAACTCATAGCTTGGGAAGCCCTTGGAAAGAGGTGACTCCGGTTCCTCAGTTTCCCTGCCTCCTCTTTCTGCCTCCTTCCTCCCCTTCCTTTCCCCCTGGATAATCCTGCCTGTCTGGAATCAATAAAGGGAGCACATCAGATAAGGCAAGGGATTATTTCCTTATGCTTTTGCTATTATATGAAGCACAATATCAAAGTACTCCGTGCATCCTCCCAGCTCCTTGTGAAAGAAAGGATCCTTTTATTCCTTGGCTGGCCTTTTGTCTAGCCAAGTATCTGCCACCCACTCAGGTAATTTGTACCAACAGATCATACCTGTGGTAGCAGAAGATCCTGTCAGGAGGGAATATCCAGAAGAAACCAGGCATTGCTCATGGGTGAGGAAGGATGGCTGGAAAGGGGAGGAGAGCTGATTTTTTTTTTTCAATTCCTTTGGAGGAGGGGAAAGCTTTGGAAGAGGCTTTTGCTCAAGCAGGGAACCTTTTTTAATCTTACCTTAATAAATGTGTGTGTTCCTAGTGAGATGATGAAGTGCCTCATCTGCTGAGTGCTCAAACTCACACCCTCCCACTCACTATCCCCCTTGGCCATATCTTCCCCAATAAAATATTCTCTTATTTCCCCTTCACGTGGGGAAATAAGAGTCAAAAGAGTCAAAACCCTTAACTAAAAGCCCCTCTCCTTGGGCACAGGACCCGGATTCCTTGTGTACAAGGAAACCTGATCCAGCAGCATCACACTGGGATACAATTTGTCTTGGAGGGTATAAAAATGCCAGGAGTGTGGAAATGACAGGATGTCCCCTGGCCAGCCCTGAGGTACCTTGGCGGTGGTGACATCTCAGGCAGCTCCCAGTCTGATGCCAGAGGTTCTGCTGGGAAGAGAGGGACAGAACCAGCCTTCAGCTTGTCCTCAGCTTCCAGCTTGCCAGGTCAAAGATGTCAAAAAACCAGCAGGGTGGGGGTTCCCATTCCCACTGCTGCGAGGTCATAGCCAGCCCACAGAGAGGAGGCTCTGCTGCACCCCAGCACTGCCTTTTTTCCCTGCTCCAGCTGTTAACCCAGTTCCCCTCTCTTGCTCCTCTTTATCCCAGTCTGGTTATCCTTCCTGCTCCTGCAGACACCCTTCCCTCAGGCTGACAGCACCCTTTGTGTGTTTGTTGCACGAGAGGCTTCTGGAATAACACTACAATGCTGATAAAGAAATTAAGTTTGGGGGTGTGGGGGTGGATTAATTTCTAATATGCTGAAACCATCGAAAAAATAGCCACAAACCTGAAATTACCTCAATTTGCAACTGTGCAAATGTCATATTTAATAGAGCTACTCCCTTTTCACTGCCCCAGTGTTTATAAAGACCTTTCGTCCTTCCCCAGAGTCAGAGGATGAGAAGTTTTGGATGGCTCCAAACAACACAGGCAGTGCTCAGATCGATTATTCTTGACTAAATTTGCTTAAATTTTTTTCTTTTCCGGGTTTTGGATATCAATTAAAAGAACACAACTCTTTTGTCTTGTGTGTTGCTCCCCTCAAAATAATGAACTGTTTAATACACCAGAGGCAATTTCAAATTATCTAGTTTAATGAGGAAGGTTGTGACGGAAGATTTATTACCCATTCTGATCTGCTAATGTATTTTCTCAACCATCCCAGCAGAACCAATCACTGTTTTTTCATTATACACTCTATTTTCAGGGGTTCATTAACTGTAGATAAAAATAACAGTGAAGGTCTCAATCTGAAAGCTAATTCAATTTTTTTTAATTGGAAACAAAATTTGATCAGACAACTTTCTAATCATAACAGCATCAAGCATCAAGACCCTTACTAGGTGTTTTGTCCAATTTGGAACTTCATTTGGCTACACATAAAGACCTGACCTAGAAATACAATCATGTAGCTGCTAGGAAGGACAAACCCAGCCTTTTCCTGAACAAAAAAAAATATAAAAAATCCCACATTAGCACAAGCCATGGACTGTGGTCTAGTCCAATTGACACACATTAAAAATAAAATGTCTGGCAATGAACCTGCTCATCTGAAACAAACTCAAGGGATGCTACTGGCTCAATATCAGACTTAAGAAATAACTAAGACTTTTTTCTCCCATAGAATTAAAAATAAAATTGAGGAAAATAAGATGGAAGAGCTTCTAGATAGCCAAATGATCTCCCACCTTCAATCTGGATTCAAATCTTTGGGTTGGCTCTTCCCAGCAATGTTGGATTATAGGATGGAACATGGGCCCAGTGTTTTTCCTGCTGCATCATTCTGATGTTCAAGAACCATAGGAATAACAAGAGGACAGGGAAGAGGGATCCATATTCCCAAGGCCCAGCTTCAGCAGAGGGACTCCAGCTTTGGCCCTCTACACAGGCCAGATATATTTCCTGGGAAATGATGGTAATTATGTTGTGGGAATGTTCCTCACAGGATCATGGAATGATTGGGGCTGGAAGGGACCTTAAAGACCACAACATTCCACCCCCTGTAATGGCAGGGACACCTTCCACTACCCCAGGTTGTTCCATGCCCTGTCCAACCTGGCCTTGGACACTTCCAGGGGTCCAGGGGCAGCCCCAGCTTCTCTGGGCACCCTGTGCCAGGGCTTCAAACCCCTCACAGGGAAGAATTTCATCCTAATATCTCATCCAAACCTACTCCCTGTCAGTTTGAATCCATTCCCTCCCGCCCTGTCACTCCATGTTCTTGTAAAAAGTTTTTCTCTGTGTTTCTTGTAGGCTCCCTTCAGGTACTGCAGGGCCACAATTAGGTCACCCTGAAACCTTCTCTTTTCCAGGCTGAACAATTCCAATTTTCTCAGCCTTTCCTCACAGGAGAGCTGCTCCAGCCCTCTGATCATTCTGTGGCAACCACAGGAGCTGTGCTTGCTGCAGGCATCCCTTGGGCTGGTCCCAAACCCAAACTGTTCTAGGGATTCTCCACAGCAATAAAATATCTGGAATACCCACACAAGGCCATCCAGGGTGTGTCACCATCATATTTTCTGGAACAATTCCTTCACCAGGATTTCTCTCCTGGGAAACTGAGAAGCCTCAGAGGAAAAGGAAAACAATGTTATCTCATTTGCTTCTCCTGTGTTTTGTTGCTTTGGAATGTGGTTTGGAGATTGTTTATCCAGCAAGTGGTTTCATGTGAATTGTTTTTACTTATCAGCCAATCTGGGGCCGAGCTGTGTCGGACTCTGAAGAGAGAGTCATCAGTTTTTCAGTAGTATCTTTTAGCCTTCTGTCTGTATCCTTTCTGTATTCTTTAGTATAGTTTAGTATAGTATTCTTTAATATAATATAGATCATAAAATAATAAGTTAGCCTTCTAAGAATACAGAGTTGGATTCATCATTTCCTTCCTTCGTTGGGGTCCCAGAAAGTACAAGAAGGGGACACATGGCAGTCATTCCTAAAGGATCCCCACAGGAAGATGTTTGCAATGACCTGCCTGTGGGGAGGCTGGGCTGAGGATGTGTTTTGTCCAGATAACGCATCCCCCAGACACCCAGGGGATATTTAAAAGGGATACAGGGAAGTTATTGCACCTCCCGCCAGCCCCATGCTATAGATTTTAGATGCATAAATTATATATTTACGTTCAAAACTCCATTATTCATAGAGCTGAGTAAACAAGTATCGATTTTTACACTGCAGCACGGATGAGTATTTGTAGCGATGCAGAGGCTCCTCTTTCACCCTGGGTACCTCTGACCTCATCGGTGCTTCCTGAGCAAGGAGCATCCTTTGGCGAGGACGATCAGGTTTAAAACCAGCTGGCTGCTGCTGCTGCTGGGAATGGAAATCAATGTGCATTTCCTTCTCAATGGACCCTTCTCCACCCACGCCGCGTCACGTGCGGCTCGCCGGGATGCGGGGCCAGACAGAGGCGGGTGAAAAAGCGAGGGAAGGGAGGATGTGTGAAAGCATCTCAGCTCACACACAGCAGCCTCGGCTCCCACCTCCCGGGCAGAGGCTGTGCGAATAGAGCAGGGAAAAGGAGCTTGGATGCATTTTAAAAGTGATGCTACTGCAGAGATCACGTTAAACCCTTTGTGAAGGGTCTTGTGTCAAGATTTCTCTCTATTAAATATTTCTCTCTATTAAAATTTTCTCTCTATTAAATACTTCTCTCTATTAAATATTTCTCTCTATTAAATATATGGTGCCACCATGCACATTTAGGGGTGGCAGGAAAAAGTCCTCTAACTGCATTTTCCAGTGCTCCGTTGTTTCAGAGGTTAACCAAAATCACTTACTTCATGGGTAACTTCGCTGTATTGAATCAATGAACAAGTTCCTTATTGGATTTTTATTGCAGATAAAATTGACAGGGAAAATCACTAGGATATACTTAAAAATGGGAAGGAAATGTACGTTTACAATAAAAAGGTCTCTGAAGGTCTCTTGTTTCATAGGAAGGAAGCTGTCTTTATAGTGCATGAACTATAAAAAATGATTAAAACTGAAGAGAGACAGGAAGCTGATAATTTGATTTATCATCTTAATGGCTATGATTCATGAATAAATAATATAATGGTTTATGTCTCTCTTGTAAAAGAAGTAGAGAAGAGCAATTTGTCAAATAAATGACTCCAAAAATTACAGCTGAGTCTTGTTTGCCACGTTTGTTCTATTTAAAAAGAATGAGCAAGTATCTTATTTCTTATTACTTACTAGGACATTGGTTGTATTATTTATAAGAGTCAAAAACCTTAACTAAAAGCCACTCATCTCTGACCACAGTCTCCCATTAGCTTTAAATTCAGGAAAGAGAAAAGGATTGATCACTAGATCAATAAATCTAACCTTGGATCTGACTAAAAGCTTCCTTTAACCTCCTTCCTCCAGCATCCTTTTTCAAAATTAAAGTATCCCCATTTTTAATTATTTAAGAGCATGTCAATTTTATAGTAAGGCCCTCTATGACTGCATCATACAAGGATTTCTCCTTTATGCTGGAAGCCCACCAGCATCTTTAAAAGGAAAGCATTTAAATCACGATAATTTGTTTGTTTGGTTTTTTTTAAAAGTTGGATGTGCTGCTACAGATACACATATCCTGCTCCAAATACACACATTTCTTGATGAAATGCACTAGATTTCATCAAGACAAATGGTGGAATAGGAAAATGGAGAAGAAATGTGTATTCCCAATTATCAGACACACAAAGTACCCCAAGCCCATCAATGACTCTGCTGCAGCTGAAGTCGCTCTGTATCGATGGCCCCGGGCCAACGAGTGACATTGCTACAGACCTGCAAAAAGTCATTCCAGGCAAAAGCAAACTCCAGAGGACACAATTAATGGAAAGAGTGTTTAATTTTTTTCTAAACCATCCCATAAAAATAACTTGGATATGTAGTTTGCCCAGCATGCATCAAGAGCCTCACCATTTCCCTCCCTCTTATATCAAAATAATTTAGGAAAATCAGATCTTTTTTAACCAGAAGCTGCTCACACCAATTCAATACACTCTATTTCCACTGTGCTGCTGTGGGACAACCTTCAAAACGTCTCAAAGCACATCTTGCAGACACAATTCCTGATGCAAAACTGGTTGGGTGGCCCAAACAGGGGAGCTGTGACCAGAGTCACCTCTGGATTTATGACCTTGCTCATCCACTGGCCTGCTGCATAATCTTGAACACATGGGTTTGGGCACATCTCTGCACCTTCCCTTGTTTCACTTGAAATCTTCATCCTGAAGAATGGGGGATTTCTGTCTTGGCAGGATTTGGGCTGAGAAGAGAGGCTGTGGACTTCTCATCCTGGGAAGTGTTCAAGGCCAGGTTGGATGGAGCTTGGAGCAACCTGGGCTAGTGGAAGGTGTCCCTGCCCATGGTAGGGGTTGGAATTGCATGATCTGTGAGGTCCCTTCCAACTCAAACCATTCTGGGATTCTAGAAATGGAAGTTCCTATCCTGTTTTTGAGGCTAATTTTTAAGAAGGTTTCAAAATTGAACTCAAGACTTGCTTGTCTTTGAGCCAAGGTGTTCTAAGGTGGTACTGGAATGAGCAGCACTGATAGGACTGATAATGACAGCAGTGGGAGGAAAACTTTAGGGTGACAGTTCTTGGCATATTGTAAAACCAGTCCTGCCAGGTTTATTTAAAACAGAGAGGGAAAGAAGAGGAAAAAAAGGTAAATGGATTTAAACAAAACAGACCTTTTGAGTTCTTCTGTTTCATAAAACAGGTACAGTTCACAGCATGGATTTTGCACAGACTGCATGTGTGACACAACTCAGTGTTGTTAGGGACAAATGTCACACAGGTGGACAAAAATCAGGAAAAAATAGTGGGAACTTTCACAAAATCTAATTTATCAATACTTTCCACAAAAGATTTCTCTAAACTAATGCAATTAACTGCCCCAGAGTCCAAAGGCACTATTTTTATGTGCCACACCTTCTTCCCCCAACTGCTGTATTATATAGGTCTCCTAAATTTGGAGTGCTCAAGATGTTTTTGGGGTAAGTGATGCATCAACTCATGTCAAAACAATGTAGGCTGAATCCAGAACGACACTGAAACACAGTGTGTTGGGGAATGATACCCCAAAAAAGGTTCTCTCCCGGTCTTTCATTTTGAAGGGACAAAATCTTTGCTGATTTTGAAAATGACAGTGGCCTTCACTAACTTCTGAAGCACCACTTTTGGTCAAAATCTAATGTTTGTGGTCCTGCCATAAAAATAATGCTAATCCCAGTCTAAAATGATGAGTTTTTTGCCCTAATTAGGAGTTTCTGAATGAGAAATTTAATCAAGCACACTGCAAATATCTCTGATGTCACTCCAGATCTTGAACCAGAAGCTCTGCCTTCTTACTGCAGCCCCCCAAATCCCAGCCCACCATCCCACCATGATGGGCACAGTGGACAAGAGCAGAGCAATGATGATCCCTACATTGCATTTGGAAAATTGCAGTGACAGGGTAGCAATAGACTTAGCAATATAAAGCTGCCCTTGATAAAATACAGTTTATGCAAAAGGCAATGAATGGAAGCAAGATCAAAATTACAGAAAGAAACAGGGTGATTTTTTCTGCCATCATTGCCACAATTGGATATGGAGGAGGGAGGATCTCAGCTGGGATGAGCCACTATAAGTGTATCAATAAAGCCACGCTGATTTATAGCAGCTGAGAATTCGTCCTGGAGCGCGTTCATCCGTGTGCGATGCCACGGATTGATGTGTTAGCATTTTCTCCCTGGAGACTTTGGTTCCAAACCTATTTAAAACCCAGGGAAAACAAACGGGCTGGTCTCTAGGCAGATGTCCCTGGAAATCTGTTTACATCATCACAGCGGCAGCAGCTCAGTGGAAAGGGTTTTATCTGCTCAGGTCGGGGGTAAGGGCAGGGTGGCAGGTCCTGGTGGAGTTGCATGACAAAGCTCCCTTGGTAATTCCTGAGCAGCCACCTTGCAGCACGGATTTGATGTCCACAAATCTACAGGAATCCATACAAGGTGAAATGAAAAGATCCAAATAGAAATATTGCTTAGTCTGAGTCTACAATCTTGGAACCGGACTACAGCACTGCGCTCTACTGCTCCTTGCCTTAACACAAATTCCCAAGGGATCAGTGATGGGTGCAGTCTTGTTCAGCTTATTCACCACCCTGGATGAAGGGACAGAGTGTTCCCTCAGCAGGTTTGCTGGTGATACAGAACTGGGAGGGGTGGCTGGCACACCAACAGGCTGTGCTGACACTCAGCCAGACCTGGAACAGGCTGGAGAGATGGGCAGGGAGGAACCCAAGGAAGTTCAGGCAGGGTGCCCCTATCCTGGGGAAGAATGACCCCCTGCACCAGCCCAGGCTGGGGGCTGAGCTGCTGGAAAGCAGAGTTGTGGAGAAGGACCTGGAGTGAGCCAGCACTGTGTCCTTGTGGCCAAGAAGGCCAATGGAATCCTGGGCTGCGTGAGGGAAAGTGTGGCCAGCAGGTCGAGGAAGTGATCCTGCCCCTCTCCTCAGCCATGGTGAGGGCTCAGCTGGGACTGCTGTGTTCAGTACAAGGAATGCAAGGAATTACTGGAGTGGGCCAGTGGCTGTGAAGGTGCTGGAGCATCTCTGCTGTGAGGAAAGGCTGAGGGAGCTGGGCATCAGCTTTGGAGAAGTGACAGCTGAGAGGGGAACCAATCAATCCACACAAATACCTTAAGGGCAGGTCTCAGGAGGATGGGAACAGACTCTTTCCAGTGGTGCCCTAAGACAGGAAAAGGAGCAACAGGCACAAATGGAAACACAGGAAGTTCCATCTGATTATGAGGAAAAACCTCTTTACTGTGCAGGTGATGGAGGCCTAGAACAGGCTGTGCAGAGAGGTTGTGGAGTCTCCTGCTCTGGAGATGTCCAAAACCCACCTGGATGTGATCCTATGCTTGAGCAAGGGGCTTGGATGAGACCCTCTCCAGAGCTCCCTTCCAATCCCAACCATTCAGTGATAACCTCACTCACATTGCTGATTTTTTGATAGGATCCTTCACATGCATGAAATTCAACACATTTGTAATTCGACAGGCTTGGGGCTCAGTTTCAAAAGCATTTTGAGAGGATACAAAGGCTCCCTGTAGTCAAAGGAGAGGAAACAATGTGGTTGTTGGAGTTACAATTACACCATCTCACATTCTTTGGGCAGAGGAGTTCCGGGCCCAGCTTGGGAGAGGAGATGAAGCACAAACAGGGAACAGAACTGCAGGTCACTGCTGCACCTCCTGCAGCTGCACCCCGAGCCCAGCCTGGAGTTTCCTGCCTGAGCCCACATCCACTGAGTCTCCTGGGATTCCACCAACAGCTCAGCAGCAGATCTGCCTATCCATGTAATGTAAGTAATGCTTTTAGGAGCATTATCCATGCATGGTTCTCCCGTACATGGAATTTGGCAGGAAGCCATTCGACCGAATGTTTCACATTGCAAGAAAATCAGCAGACTTGTTTTCTTTTTAAACTATGCTTATTAAAAAAAATAAGCCCCCTACTAACAAAGTAGGAAAGTTATTCACCATCACCTCAGGTTCAACCATGCAGAATCAGATGGTTAAATATGCAGATTTTAAAGGAAGTATCTTCCTTCCCACCCTCCCACCCTGTGCTTTATCATTTAAGCAGTGGCAGCTCCTACAGCAAAAATTGGGTATTTCATATAATGCAACAGCAACACAGAAACAGAGTTCCCAAGTCCAAGCCCCATCTATCATAAGTAACTACATGATTATCTCTTCCAGACACTGATCAAATCCCAGTTTATGAGCAGTTTGCTTTTTACTGCTATTACACAAAATGAAAAGCTCTTCCAGAACCCTGCTGCTCTGACGACGATGAGTCTTCCTCCTCTCCAACCAAAACCTTTTCAGGACCAGTTTATACATGTTTGTTCCTGCACTCAGTGTTGTCCTTAACTTGAATTGTTTTTCCTCTCCCTGGTATTTAGTCCCCCGATATATTTATAGAAAGATCATATCCTCTTTCAAACTTCATTTTGCTTGGAATAGTAATGTTAGAAATAGACTGATGAATTTACTGCAGTGGACAGGGACGGACAGACACACACACACAGAGGCTAGAGCACTCATTTTAAAAGAAATGCAGAAAATACAGATGAGTCAATCTTTAGTTAACAGTGCATTATTTCAATCATGTCAGCAACACGTGTCAACTACAATAGAAAAGACAGATCAAGTTCAAAACTGATTTTCAGGGGGTTTTAGGTCTAACAACTATCCATCTATAGAAATACCAGAAAGCCTACCTGGAATTCCATAAAACTCTAGCCTAGGGACAGTACCAAAAGCCCACAATGAATATAATTTCTAAAAAAGAGAGCTGTGAAGACTCAAAAGTACATTTAAACAGAGACTAGTTTGGGTGGTAAATAATATGCAGAAAAAGAAAAAGTAATCAGGTCGCTATTAAAAAAAAAACCTAGAAGGAAAAGAGATTGAACATACTATTGTCTGTTCGGAGAAAATTTCTTTCACAAAAATATTTTCTAGCTTTGCTGCTCTGGTACATCAATCCTGAGCACTCTAACTTTTGACTTATAATGATATTCCTTCAGATACAGCTTCACCGAGGGAGGAATGGGAAGTGCATCGATACCATCATAAGTTGTACAGTTGCAAATGACCGTTCTACATATATGCTGGAGAGAGAAGGGAAAGGTCCTGTTCAGGGGAGTGGATAAAAGTGGTTCAAAGAACATACAGGAACTTGGATCTTTGTAGTGCTCTAGGAGTCCCGTGATGTCAGGAGAATGGAAGACACAGGGATCATGGGCATCAAAGCTGAAGTTGTGATTCCACTGCTCTATCCGGGCGTGGAGGGAGCGACTGTAGCGCCGGAAGCTCACGGAAAACAAATAGTCCTCCTGGGCAGAGTCTCGCAACAGAAATGTTCCCTCTGGCTTCCCTTCCAGCAGCGCCTCAGCTGCATATTTATCCATGACTCCCCAGTAGCAGGGATTGTTATTGATCTGGAGGAGGTCTGGCACTAGGCAGTGGACATAATCTATCTGGGTGTGGTATTTCGGGGGCGTTTCCATCCGTAGCAGCTCGTCATCTGTTTCCCACTTGGGCTTGTTTCGTTTCCGAGAACTTGTGCACAGAGTTATGACTTCATCATCGGAGTCCATGTCGCTCTCGTCTCTACTGCTCCTTGCCACCTTACCTGTCACCAGCTCAGGCCTCGGGTCACCCCGAGAGGAGCTGCTGTCAGTGAAGTCACAGGACTGGGAGGGAGAGTCCATCCCCCCGTTGGCAATCTCCTCGTCTCGCAGCTGATCCTCCCTTTCCTCCTGCTGGGATAAATCAGCAATTATCCATTCTTCTGCCTTTGGACTTATAGGGGCCGTGTGCCTTTTGATCAAGTGCCACCGGAAAGCCAGCTCCGAGCGTGGAGGGAAAGGACACTTATCCAGCATCAGCTCACTGATATGGATCTTCCTTTTGGATGGCAGTCCGGAGGCGTGCCGGCTGCTGCAGTTCTTGATGGGAAAGCACTGACCCACAGCATCCTGCAGCTTCTGTTTGAGAGACCGCCCTAAAAACCTGTGGCCACAGGACCGGTCCAGATCCAGCTCGATGGACGAGCAGCTGTACTTCCTCTCTTGGCTCTTTAAATTACTCCCCGACCTTCCTGCAGCGCTTGCTGTTTCAGCATCAGGACAATGCTCACTTTTCTTGGACCAGGAGAGCTTCTTCCCACTCCAGACATAGCCATCCTTTCTGTCTGCGCTCCTGCTCCGGCTGCTTTTGGGCCTCACATCTGCGTTTTTCGCACTGCTGTCCTTGTTTTCTGCCATTGTGACAGCTTTGCTTCACAAGTTGCCAGGAAGCGCACACTGCGTTTCTTGTGGGGTTTTTCTACATAAGGAAGCTTCCTCGAGGCACTTTCTGGAAATATCTAAGGAAAAAGAAAACACAGCTCAGTTAACTGCTATGCACACACACAATGCAACAGCAGTGCTGGTGGATACAGGACAACAGTGACAATTCATTGCTGACCACGTAAAAATCATGTGATTGAGGTGATTTCAGTAGCACACCCCACAATTACCAGCCTGATCCCAGAAAAAGCTCTCTTAACCCCTCCTTGGGAAAAGCATCCTCCAGAAAAAAAATCTACCTTAACATATTTGTTGAGTTTTCATTCTGATTATGCAGCAGAGCAGAACGTTTTAGGCGTTGGCAACCCCATTGTGGCAGGGCCCATTTCAGAAGGAAACCCTTCCTGGGGCAGGTGATACTGCTTTAGCTGTTTATGGAGCAAATTCTGCATCTCTTCCAAATAACCTTTCAAGAAGGAACAAACCAGAACAGAAACAAGTAGGTCAGAGTACAAAGAGCTACTGTACCTAGATGATATGCCTGTTTGCTACTAATCCACAGGATGGGATGCCAGAGATCTTTTTCTTAACTGACACTTTTGGGTCACTTTCAGGATAAAAAAAAAAAACAAACCCAAACCTAAATTTTATCAGTCACAGATTGTGTCAGTTTCTGAAAGCTGTTTTCCTCTGCCTTTTCAAAGGAAGGGAGCTAGGAAATACTGAGGCCCTAAGGGATTGAAATATCTGGGGCTTTACATACTGAAAAGGATTAAAACAATCCAACCCCTTACTAAAAGCAATTTTAAAAGGCCGTGAAAGATGGAACTGCTTATTACTCATTAGAGAAGGAAGTTTACATTATTAAAATCAGTGTTGCTTTGAGACCTACGGTTGCTGATTTCATTTTCTTTTGTTTCCAAAGTTATATTGAATTCTCAGACAGATAAGAGGTTTCCTTTTGACTGCTGCACTTTTGAAAAAAAAGATGAAAAAAATCCTCTTTTGATTACTCAGTTGAAAGTGGAGCAGGATTTTTTCAAGATACATAGATAGCAATATGGTATGGATGCTACACCCCCTGAGGCATGGCAGGATGTAGAAATATTTCCCACCACTTATCATAATCAGGATATTCTATGATTCTGTGATGCTTTTGCACCAAAACCATGCACATCTCCTCTGTTGCACTGGGGCTTTTTTTTTTTTTTTTTTTCAGCTGTGGGTTTTTCTGTGTTGTTTTGAGGTTCTGGACTTTTTTTACAACTAATTGACATGGTAAATACTAAGCAGGAAAAGAAAAGGGCATCCACTTCCTCTCTCCATTCAATCCATTCTCATCATCAGGATTAGCCAGCATGACACAACCTCTCTGCAGTCCCCTGGGGCTGCGCAGGCTGGGTTGAGCCTCTGCTTTCAGTAAAAGAACAAGGCAGCCTTGCCAAAAGGCTCACATGCAATCTGTGGGCCAAATGCATCCCAGATGGAACTTTCACCCAGGAATTTTTCACATTGCATTCCTTATTTAAAACCCACAGACCTGAGAGCTGTGGGGGAAAGGAAAAGGCAGGGGAAGGGAGGAGATGGAAGAAATGTAGAAGGAAGGTAAGATAGGTTCAATATTGGGAATATGCTGGGAAGAAAAATTGCATCAGAGCAATGCAGATGAATATCAGCTCACTGGTGCCAAGAGGAATCACAGGAAAGGGTCCATATTTCAGCAGTTACAAATCAAAGATTAAACTAAAGATTTATTTTTTCTTCTCTCAGGGTTTTGCAAATTGCTTTTCAGTGAAAGCATGGCAAGACACAATGAAGAAAGGAGAAAAGAAACGTGTGCATATGAGACTCAAAAAGTCTTTATTTAGATGAGGATTGATTCATTGATTGCTTTTGGATCCTTGATATTTTTCAACCAGAAATACCTAGAATGAAGAACTGAATTTTCTCCACAATTCAAAAAAAAAAGAGGAAAAAAAAAGCAATCTCATTTACCCTGGTGATAGCCTGAAGTCACTGAAGTCAAAAAGTTTTTAGATTCATCCTGTAGTAAAATACATTAATTGTCTATATATGGGATTTTTAATTGGACAGAGAGATATCACTGAGGTTGCAAAGTCAAGTACTTAAAAATTAGGATATGACAGTTTGTAATTGCTTTTGAAACCTTCAATTATCTCATTCTGCTCATCCAGCCCATATAAGGAATAAGAACATGCAGATTTTGGGCTTTTAATTAAAAACTACAAAACATACAAAGCCCAGAAGTGCCTGTTATCTCCTAATTTTAGCCTTCCAATTGAAAGAAGCTCGGGTTTTATGGAATTTCTGGGCTGCTGTTGTATTGAGCTGTATAGCCACCTTCCCCTTTGTACCTTTCTGCTGTCATGAATCATTAGTGGTACCTGAACCCTGAAAGAAAAGCTGGGGAAGCAGCACGTGATGCTGCAAAGCCACGCACCATTAGCCAGAGCTGCTTCCCTGGGGTTTGATTCTGCCACGTCAGAGCAGGAATTGCTAATCAGACAGAAAACTAGAGCTGTGAAAAGAGCAGGGAACAAATGGAGAAAAAAGGGATGTCATCCTACTAAAGCCAGGTTTGAACCTCACCATGTGTTATAAACTCTGTGCTGTGGGAGAGCTGCCTCCCAAATCCCAAATCCCAAATCCCAGTGTTTGGCATTACAGCGAGGGATCGCACCTTCACACCCTTCTGGATCAGTGATTCACAGCCCCACCAATAAAATGGGGAGCAAAAATAATTAAAGTGTCAGGAAGAAAAAGGCATAAAGGGCAGGGAAGGCATTCAGTGCTCTATTACCACTTGGGGCCATCCATCTAAAGCAGCTTTTCCTTTCACTGCAGCATCCAAGGGAAATGCCATTAACGGCCGGAGCGCTGCTGGAAGAGCAGGACAGGAGGGCAAGGATAAAAGAGAGGGAACACAGAGTGTGCTTTTCCCTAGAGGGGAAGGTTAAATGGGGGAGTCCAGCACTGTGCAGCTCACACACATCAGGTCTGGGCTCTTTTTGGGAGAAATAATGAGTGCCCTGCCTGCAAAAGCTTCGTCCTGCACGGGGACACCTCAGGCACCTCTGATGATGGCAGATTTGACAAAACCCTTATGCTGGAAACCCTTTCCCCTAAGGAAACAGCAAAGATAAAGACACATGGGGGGATGAGCAGAGTTCACTTCAGGCCAGAGGAGCCAGTTGGTAGTCCAAGGTTACCCAGCACTGCCACAGCTACAGTCCCTGAGGACAGCCAGAGAGCTGCGTGGCTTTTGCTGTGGGTTTTGTGCTCCCTCCTGCAGAGGTTCCTCTCTCTTGTCTACAGACAAAGTGCTTTTTCTTTCAGGAGCTGATGCCTCTACCCTGAGACTTCAAGCCCACACTAAAAACAATATCCAGTTGCTGTTTGGAGGGATAACAATATTCCCTCCTAGCCAGGGATGGCTGCAACCCAGAGCTGTGATAAGACAGCGACAGCCTCACCATATGTCCAATCAATAACGCCAATACCATACATGCAGACAGCCTTTTTTTTTTCATTTATTCAATAAATACTTGAACACTGAACTGCTTTAACCAGATACTTCTGTCCTGAGCTGCTGGATCCTTGTCTCTAGCCCAAGAGTCCTCTTCATCAAGCTGCTTTCCTTTCTGTATAAAGAAGGAGCAGATGGTGGGGGGTCTCCAGCCCAACCTCCCACTTGGAGTGGGATTGCTGCCAGCGTGGGCTCAGGGGAGCCATGGCATGGCCTGGCCATGTCCTGAAAAGCTCCCAGGATGAAGGTCCCACCACGTCTCTGGTGCTCCCATGCTGCACAAGCCTCCGAGTGCAGGAAGTACTTGGAAAGTTTTCTGTCCAAGCACATGAAGCGTTGCCGTATTGTTCCTCTAATTAAACAACAAAAGAAGGCTCGCAAAGAACAATGAATCAATTTTGGAATTGTTATGGAAGTTGATTTTGTAGAGCTGATAAAATCTTGAGAGAGAAGAGCAAGCAATACACTGGAGTACTTTTTCTTTCATAACTTACATTAAAGTTATTTTAAAACAAAATCTCATTGGTCACAAGCTGCTTTCATTAATTTCACCCAATTAGATTTTGGCCACAAGAACACATTTTAAAACCTGACCTTCCCAACCTACTCAGGATAACAATAAATCTCAATTCCTCTGTCTTAAATTATTTTTCCTCAGTTTTGGCTCTACTTTGATTTATGATACCATCTAAAAATACCTAAGCTTAACTCCAGAGGCCTTTACAGCAAATTAAAGCAATTATCACACATACACACAAAAGACTTTCTAAAGGTACCATTTGCAACCTAAATATTTTTTTTCCTTGGAAATACCTCTGATTTATCCCCAGAACTGTAGGAGGAGGGGGTACCATGCCCAGCTAACCCCAACACGGGGGATATTTTATTCACTCCCAGGAGGTGGAACTGAGCTGGCAGCAGGTGCCAGAGGTGAGGGCTGCTCGCATCTCCTGCCTTAATGAAGCTCTGCTCATGTGTGGCAGGAGAGATGCTCGGCAGACCGCAGCAGCCTCTCCAGCACTAAATCAGTGAAAGCTTTATGGTCCATGACCAACACTCCGTGCTCCACCCAGAAACCGAGGGCAGCAGCGATTCCCGGCTCGCAGCCACTCACACCTAATAATCAAGGCAGCAACAGCCCGAGTTCCCAACCGGATTTAAAGTCTAACTTTGCATTTGGTGCCCTGTCACTTCGGACAAAGCCACAGCGCCGGCAGTCCCTTGGACAAGTGACCACCCCTGAAAAACCTCCCCTGAAAAACCTCCCCTGAAAAACCTCCCCCCAGTTTTCCTGCGCTGTTCAAAGAGTTATCCCAACAGGCAGCACCTCCAGACAAGGAAATTCGTTCTTACATAGAAGCGAATGTGAAATGGCTTTTACACTGCAAAACACTTTAGGTGCAGTTTCCATCAGAGACTCCGAAAATTAAAGTGATTAAGAAAAATAAACGCATTTGACAGGCATTTGTCTCCATCCCAGGCAGCGGCTTGCAGCAGGAATAGCTTGGTCTTCCCACTCATCTGATAAGCAGTTCAGCTCCGAATCATTTCCCTAGAACACATTATCCTCGCCAGAAATCATGATTTACTGAAATATGTAGGATACACCCATGGAAAACATGTCTCTACACAGCTTCCACGAGGATTAATAATGAAATCTGGCCATATTTCTGTGATTTTTTTTTAAAGAAGTGTGCCTGCTTTGTAATCCTGTCACTTATTCATTCATGAAACTAGCAGCAATGTGAGTGTTAGAGAGAAACACAATTCCAATATAAATAAATCACTCTGCTCACCCCAACAACCAATAACCCCGCTGCAGAGCAAAACTGAAGATAAAAGAGCTTTGCCTGGAAGCAATTTTTTCTTAGAAACAGGAATAAACTGGGCCAGATCATTAAGGCTACATAAAGGGAAAACAGATAATGCTGGTTTTCCCTCTTTATTTCAGGTATGTTCAATTCTAGCATTTTTTTTTAATCCTTCAAGAGATCAGCCAGGAGGCTTTCTTCCTATTTTTCAGCGAAAAAAAAAAGCTTAATGATTTTTGCCGTGCAATCGCTACCTGCCTGACTACCACTGCTGTCAACTCCACCTCGCACACGCATCAGGATGGCTGGAATTCCAGAGTAATTCCACAATGACCACAAGGATCTCCAAAGGGACAGGTCCTGCGGCTGGCTGAGCTGTTATGGGGGTGCTGCCCAAGGGGGGCGAGGGGCACAGCCCCTCATTTGGGCTCTCCCCGCCGCCCCTGTGCCTCTGGAGGAGCTGCCATTAAATCCACACACAGAAGGATAAGCTGGGAAATATGTGCCCTATTTGTGTTCGGGTACATACGTCGGGCACGGGGTTTTTCAGAGGAGAAGCACACAGACCGAACCCCCCGGGGACACAGCGAAGACCCTGGACCGGATCCCCCCGCGGCGCCAGGAGATCCCGGGATGAACGCCCTGGGTGCCAGGAGACCCCGAGCCCCCGGGCACTGACAGCGGCTCAGACCCCGGGCCGAGCCCCCCGGGGACGGCAGAGCCTGGCCCGAGTCTCCGCGGTGACAAGGCGCAACCCCCGGGTTGAGTAACCCCGGTGACAGCAGAGCCTGGACCGAGTCCCCCGGGGGACAGCGCTGACCCCGGTCCGAGCACCGCGGTGACAGCGGGCGGACCCCCGGCCAACCCCCTCCGGTGACCGGAGAGCCGGTCCGAGCCGCCCGGTGACCGACAGGGGCGCAGCCCCCGAGCCCCGCCGGTGAGAGGAGTCCCCGATTTCCCCAGCACGGCTGCTCACCCCCGCCTGCCGCCCCTCAGCCGCTTCCCGACGCCGACTCACGGTGGTGCGGCGGGCGCTGCCCGCGGGGCCGGCGCTCTCCGCCGGCTCTGTCCCCGGCCGGCTGCCGGCGGCTCGGCGGGCTCGGCGCTAGCAGAACGGGCGGCGGGGCCCGCGGTGAGCGGCGGGAGGGAGAGGGAGAGATGGCGGGTGCGGCCCCACCGGGACCCCGCGGGCGGTGCGGGATCTTTCCGGAGCGGGGGCAGCCGCGGGGAACGGGGGTCCCTGCCGGGGCCGGTGGGAGGCTTGTGTGGCCTGCCCTGGGACGGCCGAGGGAGAGGCCCCGGCATGCCAGGCCCCTCCGGGCCTCGGTAACCCGGGCCCGCATCCCCGCGGTGTTCCCATCCTCACGCTCCCTATCCTTGTGTCCCCATCTCGGCGGTGTCCCCATCCTCACGCTCCATATCCCTCTGTTCCCATCCCCTCGGTGTTCCCATCCTCACGCTCCCTATCCTTGTGTCCCCATCTCGGCGGTGTCCCCATCCTCACGCTCCATATCCCTCTGTTCCCATCCCCTCGGTGTTCCCATCCTCACGCTCCCTATCCTTGTGTCCCCATCTCGGCGGTGTCCCCATCCTCACGCCCCCTATTCCCGTATCCCCAGCCCCTCGGTGTTCCCATCCTCACGCCCCATATCCCTCTGTTCCCATCCCCGCGGTGTCCCCGTCCTCACGCTCCCTATCCCCGTGTCCCCGTCTCCCATCCCCGCGATATCTCCATCCCTGAAATGTCACCCTCCCTACAGTGTCCCCATCTCCTACCCCGTGACCTCTTCAGCGTGTCCCTCATCCCCGCAATGTCCAATGTCCCCATCTCCTATCCCCGTGTCTTTTTCCCGATTCCCCCATTCCTCTGGCTTCTCCTATCCCCGTGTCCCCGTCACCGCGATGTCACCATCCCTATAGTGTCCCCATCTGCTGTCCCTGTGAGCTCATCAGTGTGTTCTCATCTCCCATCCCATACCCCCATCACTGTGATGTTGCCATTCCTGCAGTGTCCTGTGCTCCCCTCCCAGCAATGTCCCCATTCCCATGTCCTCATCCCCCCAGTGTCCTCATTTCCCATCTGTGTCCCCAGCCCATGTCCCCATCCCCTCAGGTGATTGAATGGGTGGGTGTCCCAGCAGCTCTCATCTTGTCTCCCCATCTGATGCTCTTCCCGATGTGTTTCCTTTTAATTGATGTTATTTCTCCTCTTTTTTCCTCTCCATGAGCAGACAGGTGGGAGCAAAGATGCCATCAAAGCAGAAGCCAATGCGGTACGGCCACACCGAGGGACACACCGATGTCTGCTTCAATGACACTGGCAGGTAACAGCCCCGTTCCCAGAGCCAGGAGAGGGGTGGGCTTGTTCCTGTCTGATGCTTTCCCAGCAGTTTGGTATTAGGGAAAACCTCCTCTCTAAAAGAGTGGTCAGCCACTGGCACAGCTGCCCGGGCCAGTGGTGGAGTCCCCATCCCTGGGGGGATTTAAAAGCTGTGTGGATGTGGCACTTGGGGACACAGATTGGTGGTGGCCTCAGCAGTGCTGGGGGAGTGGTTGGGCTCGATGATCTTGGAGGGCTTTTTCAATCTGAATGATTCTGTAAGTTTCTCTGTCAGCCACTGCTGGGTGAGGTGCTGGGATGGATTTATGGCCTGGCATGGTCCAAGAAATCCTTTGGGTTTTGCCTGTGCTGAGGACTGGCTGTGTGACATATTTCGGTGCTCTGAGTTTAGAAGTGATTGATTTATAACTTAAATGTAAGCATATATATATCCCCATGTATATATATATATAGTATTATATATATAAAAATATAAACTCTATATGCACATTTTATGAGAGTGACTTCATAAATTTTAGCAGAGATCAGTGTAGTGTGGGAGTAAATACGTTTATGTATGCACTAAGAAATTAAAAATATAGTTGAAGGAATGCAATATTGGGATTGCTATATTTTCATCTCTTCCTTGTGCTAGTTCTTGAATGTATAAATACAAACTATATATTTAGTATTACCTTTTTATAGACTAAAAAGTAAACTAAAAAACCCCCAAGCCCTCTCAAAACAAACTCAGAGGATCCACCTTATATACTGGTTATGGTTAAAGTCCATATTATTTTATTCCTTTCTTAAGTTCATTATCATTGCAAAGACAGTTCATAGGACTGGTAACAATCCCTTGAAACCAACAAAAAGCCTCGTTTGGCATTCCGACCAGATGCTTCAAAAAGGATGCAGATTCCTGGATGTTAACAAATCCTGTCTCTTTCCACAGCTGCATTGTGACTTGTGGCAGTGATGGAGATGTTAGGATTTGGGAAAACCTGGATGATGATGATCCAAAGTCCATTAATGTGGGAGAAAAGGCCTATTCGTGTGCTCTAAAGGTAGGGTTGTTAACACAGCTCCTCACAGTTGTGGATCTTCCTGCAGATTGTGGATCTGCCAGCTCAGGGATGCTGCCTCTGTGGGTAACAATAAACAGGAATTACCTCTGACAATTCATTCTACCCCATACACAGCTGTAGAGGAATTATGACTTACACTAAACTTGTGTAATGCTTTTTTCCCTTCCCTTCCTTCACGTTCAGTTATATTAATTTCTGACTTTGATCTCCATTCTGAGAAACAAACCCAGCAGATTAAGCTAATTATGCAGTGAACTTTTTAGGCTGTTTCAGTGTTTTCTCACCATGTGAGTTGCAAGAATTTTCCCAGCATAGGACGTGATCAAGTATTAGGAAGAAAGCCAGGAGGTTGTTTTATGTGGGCCAGTGTTAAAGTCCACAGAGTTATAATCTGTATTAATCAAAACTTGCTTTCACAAAGTGAGTAATGGTTTGGTAACACTTTTTTTTTTTTTAATAATTGGTTGACATTTCACTCTCAAAATTGTTGTTTGGCCTAAAGATACCTCTGACCCAGTGTCCCTGAAGTGAGAAGAGGATTTATGTAATAGAAAATAATTATTTTTACTATGCATGTTCATGTATTTAGCTTGAGAATTGTCACATTATTTCCTTAATGTCTAATTTTTTTTATATTACATTAATCATATTGGGTCTAAAATATTGTCTTTGTGGCAATTTTAGAAGAGAAGACTTCCAGAAGCTACATCAGTTCTACAAATATTGTGTATTTTACCTGGCAGTGATAAGGAGAAATTTTTAAATTGTTTTTCAACTACTTGTGATTTTGTAGAGGAGTATGAAAGAGGAAATAAATGAGTATTAACATATTTGTATTGCATTGTAAGAATTATAATTTGAAATAATATTCAGAATTAGTGCCTTAATTGAATCCTCTTTCTTATGTCCTTTTTAACATACCTCATATAGCTATTCCTCAGTACCATTAAAGTCTATTTTCATCATTGATTTTTAGGGTATTTTGCTGTAGATTTCCCTCACATTAATTATTGTTTCACAAACCAACCACGTTTCTTGAATGGATTCTCTTAGCAAATCAGTGGCTGAGCCAGAAATTGCTAAAGCTGTTAAAGAATAGATGAGGAAAAATCCTGGGAAAATTGAAAAAGGTGCTCCTAGTTTTGAGGGATGTTTTATTTTTAAGCAGTGGGAGACTTAAATGTCAGAAAACCATTTTTCAAAAATTACCTTTCATTAATGAAATGCCATGAGGGACTGTTCTGATGTTGATGTAATCTAGTTAATAAATCTAGTATCTTATTTTTTTAGGTTATTCACTACTGACTGCTGCTTCCTTTACCTTCAGGAATTTTACTGTCATTTTATACACCTTAACAAAAAACCCCAACTGCAGTACTGCCTCCCCCCCAAAAAAATACACACAATAAAAAAGAAAATAAGGCATTTCTTTATATTTATTTTAAGTTTTTACTACTGTGTACAACTGAGGAATAGTATTGTCACTCAAAGAGGTGTCATTTTCCAAGAATAGGATTATTTATTTTATTTTGCACTTTTTAAAATCTGGGTTAATTTTCAGTAAACATCTGCCTTCTGTTTTCTGCAAAGAACTGAGCTATAGTTCATGAACTTGTCATCTTTCCCTGATGGAATTTGACTGAGAATTCCAGTCCAAGGGTGCCCTCTCCTGATGCTGCAGCAGATCTAAATAGCATGCAAGTTACTTTGGTTAAAGTGATATATTATTAAAGTTACTTTGCTTGTCTGTATTTTGGGTGGAAAAATATACATTAAAGAGTATTTCCTGTGCTGCTTTTACTATCAGACCTTTTTGGAATGAATAAAGTTAATCTGCCAAAATATTTGGGGCATCAGAGCGGGATTTTTGTCTCTGTGGCGTAAATGTGTTTTAACTGACAAGTTTTGTGGCTGATTTTGTTGTCAGAATGGAAGGTTGATCGCAGCAGTCTCCAACAACACTGTCCAGATCCACACATTTCCTGAGGGAGCTCCAGATGGGATCCTCACTCGTTTCACCATGCCTGTCAACCACGTCACCTTTAGTCCTGATGGCACCAAAGTTGCTGCTGGATCCAGGTAATGAGTGAGGAAAAACCCTGCTGCCCTTCAGAATCTGGAAACTCCCTCACTGGCTGATTGTTACCAGCGAGGTCATGAACCCACAAACCTCTGAGGGCTGGAAAATGCCTTCAAGGGGGTGGAGGGGAAGAAAGGAATGAAGAGGAGTTTAGGAAACAATGCTCTGGGAGATACTTGATCCACCAAGTAGTTTTATGTAGAAGTCTGGTGTTGTGAAACAATTTCTTTCTGAAAACACTCTCTTGAGTGTTTTCAGCTCTCAGTTGAAGCACAAGTGTTCACCCTTCTGGATGCCTCCTCTCAGCAAGGGTTTTGTCACTGGGAGCTGAGGATGATGTCCCAACTGCTCAGGATCATGGAGCTGCAGATGAATGTGCACATCTAAAAGTTAGATTGATTCTGATTTGTGTGAGAGTTTTGAGTCATTCCCTGGCATAAGCATCACTGATCTGCCAAATGATAACAGATTACGCTTTCAAGACTTGCCTGAGGGGAATTTAATATGTAGTTTAGTTTTTTTTCCTAGGGCAGCACATGTGCTTTTGCAGAATATACTCTAGTCCTTTAACAGAGAAGGCAAAATAGCCAACAGACAATGGGTTTTTTGAGGATTTTTTTTGTGTATTTAAGGCTCAGGTGATTCTTAATTGGATTTGGTGAACTCTTTGGGCAGTCATAGCTAATGCAAGTTGTCTGCCTCTCTTCTGGAATTTTGCTCCACAGGGGAGATGGCAGAGATCTGCTTCCTGACTCCTCTAAGTGTGAATTGAACCAGAAAAGCATTTTGGATGAACGTGTTGGACTGTGAACTCTGGCAGCAGCTCCACCAAAACTGGGAGGCTGGGCAGTAACCACTGTAATCTCCAAATCTGACAGGGATCATGGCTTTGGGCTCTCTGCCAGTGCTTGTTTCTCAGAGAACAGCTCTGCCCCAGGATCCAGCTTTGATTAGAGAGATTAGGCAGGCAGCAAACTCTTTGCTGTTTCTAAAACTTTTATAACTCCCCAGAACTCCTGCAGCCTGGCTGGGGCTCCCACATTTTTAGGAAAAAGAGCTCACAAGACTGTCAGGCCACCCCTCAGTGAGGTCTTTGTCATACTAAAGGAGAATGGTGAAAGCCATGAAGTGAAGGAGTGCAGCTGAGAAGAATTGCTTTTATTTGTCCTAGATTTTTCCATTTTCATATGAAATCTTCAAACTTCTGTTGCATATGAATTTAACATCTAACTGGCTGCAAAGTTAGCATGAACTATATGAAAAAGGTTAAAAGTAATGGTTAACTCTATAAAATTAGATGCTAAAATGAAATTTCTGAGGGTATTGCAATGAGGTTTCAAAGGGAGTGGTACTGGAAGTTTATCACAGGAGCTTTTTGTCTTAGGAGTTAGGACTGATATTTTGAGTTATTCTGCAGCATTGGCTGCAATTCTGGAAGAAGAAATGAAGTTGTTAAAATTCTCTCATTGTATCTGATGCACTAAATAGTCTTTAAAATTCTGTTAAAAAGTTACACAAAATAAAACTACTTGCACCATCTTTTTTTAAAAAGCCACTTGGCCAAATAATTATATTAATGAATATTGGTCCCACTATGTAGATAGTTCTTGTTAAGTCATCAGCTCTCTGGTATCTGAGCAGAGATTTTTATTAGGTCATGTAGAATATTATTTTGAAGAGATATATGGTCTGTGTGTACATAATATCTTCTTCAAAAACAACCATATTTTATAAATTTTGACATGAACAAAAATAATTTTCTGCTAAAACCAGTCTGGCCTGACTTCTATTGTAACAAGCCTGAAGATTCTCATTTTCCATTACATCATATAGTGTTGAGAGCTGTAACTTCCCCAAAAGATATTTAATGCCCAATTTCTATTGCCATAAAAACATAGTTTGTCATTGTTAATAGCAATGTTAACAATTTTATGTCATTGTCATCTGCAGTGACTTTATGATCAAAGTTGTGGAGGTGACTGATAGCAGCAAGCAGAAAACATTCCGAGGACATGATGCTCCTGTTTTAAGCCTTTCTTTTGACCCCAAGGATGTTTACCTGGTAAAAAACCAACTTTTCTTATTTTCTTTCTGCTTTGAATCTCATTTTCCTTGGGGATTTTTTTTTTTTTTAACCAAAAAAACCAACCAGTGACTGGGCAGATGAGACAATTTCATTTCATCTGACCTTGCTGGTGATGAAGTGTCACAACTTGTTGCATCCCAGGAGAACTCACTCTTTGCTTTACTAATCAGTTACTGTCTGTGTTCTTCTGGAATCTAATTTAGAGGAGAAAAGGTGCCTCACTAAATATATGTAATATTAATTTTGAGCCTCTTTTGCAAATAAATAGCTCACTTGAAGTATGAGGGTTTGTAATTACAGCAGCTTGGAGCTGAGTACAATTATCAAGATGACAGCATTGGAAAGTTTTAAATCTTAAAGTGGTTTAAACAGGGAGGCTTTCTTCTTAAAACTGCCTGTGTATCCTGTGTGTGTGGCATTGGTTATAGGGATTTTTCAATTTTGTAGCATTAATTTCTTCATGTCTTTAATTATTAATTTGTTTACTCCATTCTCTCACCGAGGCCTCGGCGAGCTGTGATGGTTCTGTCAGAGTCTGGAACATTGCAGATCAGGTAAAGGCTGCCCTTTCCACCTGAAATCTTTCCTAAGCAATCCAGGATTTCACAGACAGCAAGAAGAGCTGGACTGAAATAATCTTCCTGGAGTAGGATTTTCCTTTTGGGGATGAAATCTAGCTATACTTCACAGAATACTTCTGTCTGCTTCTGGGAGAAATTCCAAAACCTGATTATGAAATGTTGCCTGGGTAGCTGTGTTTTGTTCTTCCTGCCTGTGAAATCCTGATTCCTTCCCTTCATCTCTCCTAATTGGCCAACACTGTGAGTGCCAAGGACAAAATGAGGATAGCAACTGACATCAGATTCCTCGTTTCAGAATTTCAGGACTGAGGAATTTTGATTATAATAAACAATTTATTAACTGTAGTAAACACATTTAGCCTCTGCTCTTAGAGCTCTAAGGAACCTGAGAGTTTCAGGTGAAGGCTTTAACAAGGCAGTTCTGCATATGGATATGGCATTAGTTTTGCTAAATGCCACTGACTGGAATAAGAATCCCTGTGGAATTATTCCTGTAAGTGCAGTTGAAAATATCCCCCCCCACACTTGTGGCTTGCTACTTTTTTTAAGACACAAGCATAGTTGTGTGAAATCTCATGTTCCAGACTGACAGTGGCTGCCTTCTGGGGAAATTATGTTGAGAATGTTCCAGGCTTGGGGCAGTTTGATGCATGAATCTGTGCTGTGATTTGAGATTACAGCCATTCATTCTTTATACAGCTGGGACCATATTCAGGCTGTGGTGTGTCACCTTGCTCCAGTTGATCTGGGTTTGACAAATGCTTTTTGGCCACATTTCTCTATAACCTAAGAATAGATGGGCTCATTTGTTCTGTACTTTGTTAAAAATACATGTTCTGTGATCTTATTTCTGTTACAAGTAGTTTTATTGTCATTAAAATAGTTTCAGGGCTACATTGACAAATTATTTTTAAGGCAGTATGTACTACTGTATTTTCATGAAAGCAATTATTTCAGTTCAGATATATTTCTTCCTTTTGCTTTTTTTCCCCACCCGTTTCCTTTAAGAATTTGTCCTAAACAGCAGATTTTTGCTGAGCTAAAAAGCTTATTTTTTTAAATTTTGTTTTCAGACATGCACGAAAAGCTGGCTGCTGCTACAGAAATGTAATGATGTGATAAATGCTAAATCAATCTGCAGGCTTGCCTGGCAACCTGGCACTGGCAAGGTAAGTGACATTCTTTTATCACATCTTAATCCTTCTTTTGCCTCTGAGTCCAATGGTAGAATTCAATCTGGGCAAGCCTAAATTGCACCTCCTGGGTATTAAGGAAAATATTTGGGGTGAAGTTCCCTTTTAGGAAACATAAAAAGCTGGAAATGGCTCCTTGTTTAAGCTCCAGACTGAGTTTGGCAGGAGTCCAGCTGTCAGCCTGAACCAGCATTAAACAGTCTTGGTGTGCTTGAATAGGAAGGAACATTGTACACGAGGGAAGTAATCAAATTGTTCATAACAGAGCATCAAAGGAGTCCTGTCCTTCTCTGCTTTGAGTAAATTTTGCTCTAGTCAGTAAATATTTCCTCAGTAAGTTGCTCCCTTTCTTTTCACCTGAAGATCAAAGTTGCAGCCATGTGGGGTTGGTGTCTTCTCCCAGGTCACAAACATCAGGACGAGAGGAAATGGCCTCAGTTTGCATCAGGGGGAAGTTTAGGTTGGATATTAGGGAAAATTTCCTCACCAAAAGGGTTGTCAGACCTGGCCCTGCTGCCCAGGGCAGTGGTGGAGTCCCCATCCCTGGAGGGGTTGAAAAGCTGTGTGGATGTGGCACCTGGGGACGTGGGTTAGTGGTGAAGATGACACTGTCAGGTTAATGGTTGGACTTGATGACCTTAGAGGGATTTTTCCAACCTAAGTGATTCCATGATTCTTCAAAATCCCTGGCTGCTATGACAGTGTTATGTTTCAATTTTCTGTGGAAGAGTGAATGTCACCCTCAGTACAAATTGTTTCAATATCCATATTGCATAAAACCAAATACTTTCCATTTTTCGGCTAATTCTTCACACACACATGTATTCAAAATGTAAGAAGTTGTCCTGCTTCTCTTACAAAGCAAATTGTTAGAATCCTAACAAAGATAAATCCTAAAGAAATAACCAGCCAGTAACATTTATATAGAAAATGAAATGAGCTGGTTTAGGAATCAGCTATTAAAATCAGATTTATTGAGAAATTGTAACCTGATCAAAAGGAGTCTGGGGAGGGAGGGTAAAGAATCACCTAAGCCTTGTGCTCAGGGCATTGAAAACTATGTGTATGTGTGTGTCATGTTTTGATAAATTAGAACTTATAACCTTATGGTGCAGTTCTCTGCCAGAAGGAAATGAAGATTACAGTAAAAACAGGCATGTTTTGCTCTGTTGCCTGTGGAAAGCATTAAAGAACCTTGTAATTTAAATTACTTCAGCTTGCTCTCTCAGTTGGCATGGTTGGGATGTTAGAGAGCTGTTAAATCCTGAGGCAGTCACATCTATGAGGCTTCTGAATGAAGAAAATGTGCTGCTTGAGTGTTCTGTTTGACAGGTAACTTGTTCTAAATGGTGTAATATTTTTCCTTTGAGCAGCTGCTGGCAGTTCCTGTAGATAAAGTTGTTGAACTGTTCAGAAGAGAGAGCTGGGATAGTCAATTTGATCTGTCAGATGCCTCCATCACACAGGTAGGTGCAGAAACCAGGGGCTTGTTAAATACTCTGTAATTTAAATGTTATTTTGCTAGAAATTGACTTCTGCTCAGTACCTCTCCCTGGCCCCCTTCTCTTGGTAATGATTGCTCACATTTTCTGTTTAATTTCCCATCCTTTTGCTTTCTGTTGGAAAACAGGGCAGAGATGCTGAGTGGTGTCAAACACCTCCATGTGGCTCTGATTCCCCTCCTTCATTTATAGTAACCCACCAGCTCTCTAAAGTCTGCTGGTGACTCACCCACTGCAGCTGAAGAACATCTGTTTTCACAAATTTCTCTAAATACAGAGCTTTTTAGGGAAAATGTCAGGAGTATTATTTCTGTATGGAGCAGAGATGTCACTTGTTCACTTTCTATTTTACTGAGCTGAAATTTAGTAGACCTGACTATGCCACCTTCTTTCTTTTGGCCTCACTATGTACTTGGGAATTTTTGGGTTGAAGAGAACTACCTTCTAGTGTTATTAAAATGCAGAACACACAGCCTTGGATTTTAATTTATGGGACTGTATGAAGTTCAAAATAAATAAAGCAATGTTTAGTGCTGAATTTGCAAAATACACTCTGCTTGTTTTTGCATGTCTAGAATTGGGTTTTGTTTGGCCTCATGGCACTGTTTAATGACAGAAGATGCATATTCTGAAACAAAAATATGTGTGCTATCTTAAAGAGTGGTTTTTTTTAAGCAACTGTTTTTATAATAGTCTTTAAAGAAAAAGAGCTACATAACCCCAGCCCATATACAGAAGGCTGGATATGGTCTGCTAAAGATGATTATATATTTACATTTTTTTGTTCCAGGTTATCTGTCTGTTTTAAGCTCCAGAATAGGAATGCTGTGCATGCATTGGTCACGTTTTATTATTATTTGTTTTATTTTTTTCCCATAGCCTTTGAATGTTGTGGTCTGGTCTCCTTGTGGGCAGTTCCTGGCAGCTGGAAGTGTGGATGGGAATTTAGTGGTGTGGAATGTGGAAACCCAGCAGTGCATAGAGAGGTATTCAGTGCTGTTCCATAAATCAATCCCCAAGTTCATCTCTTCTTCTCAAAATAAAATTTTATGGTCTTTTCTGTAAAACTTTTTTTGTGCAAATGTAGAACTCTGCCTCTTGAAAAACTCTGAGATTTACAGGGTTTTCTGGTTTAACCTGACAGGCACCTTAGGGAAGGGACTTGGATTTTGTTTAAATCCCAGAATCTTTCTTTTTGTGTATATCTGTTATTATTTTTGAAACTAATGATTGATTAAAGGATAGCTTTGGTGGAAACAAATTTTCCTCTCATCCCAGACCCTAGTAACATCTTTTCTAGAGGGAAACACAGGTCAGTCAGTTGGCCATCCTCACCTGTAAACCAAAAAGGACAGACTGGCAAATGCAATTTGGTTAATTAAAGCTCTTAAAAAACCCTAAATATCCCTCCAATTAAAATCAAAGGTATTATTAAATGAGGTAGAGAAGAAGAAAATTACCTGAATATTCTGTGTAAGAAACATGATTGTAATTGCAATCTCTATGTTAAGAATTATTGACAGGTTATGTAAATAATTAATGGGATGATTTTTGTAAGGATAAAGGGTGGGAAAGATAGAGTTAATTTATCAGTTTATTCAAGAGAAACAAAGTATGTTCTTTCTATAACTGGATGGCTCTGGAATAAATGAATGCTGAGGAGTTCCTTTGTCTTCTAAATGTGTATCAGGAAGCAGTTGTTTTAAGAATATGATTCTGATTGATTTTTAAACCTTAAATTATTTTCTTCATAGAAAAGGAAGACTTGCTCTATTTTTGTAGCAGCTGTGGTGCTTTACTCTGAAGATGGCCTATTAATTATCCTATTATGTGTAATATGACTTTCTTGTACTAATAAAAATTACCACTTTTTGCAATAACTCTTGGAGGGGAAGCTTCTGCCCTGAGGACTTTACTAAAATCCATTATTTTAATATTCTTTTTAGGATGAAGCATGAGAAAAAATACTCAATTTGTGGACTGGCATGGCACCCTAAGCATAAAAAAATTGCTTACACAGACAATGAAGGAAACCTGGGGCTGTTGGAAAATATTGGTGATGTGGAGAAGCCCAGTGACAAGGTGCTCAGTACCAATGACTTCTTGAATGAATTGAATTGACTTTTTGAATGACTTCTTGAATGAATTTCATTATTTAGGTTATGTGGAACGCTCTGTTTTGTGCTTTGCAAGTTCCCTCTTGTGTGTTAATTTATTTCTTGAGTTGCATGTCCAGAGGAAGTTCTGTGCTGATGGCTAATCTGGTTGCAGGTTGCCAGTGCAGTGGCCAAAGACTACAACGATCTGTTTGATGGAGATGATGATGATTATTTAAATGGGGACGTGATTGAACCAGCTTCTTCCCCAAAAACTGGAGAGAATGAGGATGATGCTGATGACCTTATGCAACCCCCAGGCCATGGGAGACGGGCAGTAATTGATGATGATGATGATAACTCACTAGGTACACAATGAACTGGTTTTCCAGAGCTCTTTTACTGGGATGATCTTTTAGCATCCTCTACTCAGATATATTCTGTCTTTGTTTTTCCAGAGAAATCTTGACTGTTTTAAATTTTTTTAACCTACATTGTGTCATAATACTGTGTGTGAGATTTTTTTTTTTTTTTCTTTTACTTTTAGATATTGGGTTGATTAAAGCTAGTTCTGGTCTTCTTGAGAAGGAAGATGATGGTGATGATCAGACTGGTGGCTTTTCAGCTTTGCCACCATCATCTACACAACAGCCTTTCTATGATGGGCCAATGCCAACCCCCAGGCAAAAGCCCTTCCAGTCTGGCTCCACTCCTGTGCATCTGATGCATCGATTCATGGTAAATCTGTGTGGTTATTTAGATTTAGATGCTGGTTATTTAGATTTAAAACATTAATTTTGTATTTAGTATTGTCCATTTCATGTCATGTTTTAATCTAGGCCAATATTTTTTAATACTTTACAGTGTGAAGCTAAATAATGGAAGGTAGCTTTGTTTTCATGCAAGGACTCCATAATGTTTTGGTTTACATTTCAGTTGCTTTAGAAATAAGTACTTTGCTTTAAGACAAAATCAAGCTATGCAGTTTGTACCCGTGCTACTCAATTCTAGCAAATGCATTTAAAAATTCCTTTCTATGTCAGAACTGTGGATAATTTTGTGCTGTAAAGACTTGTATGTTAAACATTCACTATAAAGTTCTTTTACACTTAATTTGGAAGGGAGAAAAATGTCTGAGCAGTGAGAGTGAAACTACTTTCTGCCTAATTCAACTGTTTTAGGAACCACAAATCCCAATTACTCAGGTCTCCAATCTTTCTCCAGCCTGCCACCCACTCTGGTTCCAGATAAAATAATTACAGCAAGCTGGTTTAGGGCAGCATATCTGATGGATTTAGGACACTTGACTTGATGGGTTTCTTTGGGTGTGTGTGGTTCCTTCTGCCAGGTGTGGAATTCGGTCGGAATCATTCGCTGCTACAACGACGAGCAGGACAACGCCATAGACATCGAGTTCCACGACACCTCTGTGCACCACGCCACTCACCTCCCCAACTCCCTGGGCCACACCATGGCTGACCTCTCCAATGAAGCCATCCTGCTGGCCTGTGAGAGCACAGAGGAGCTTGCAAGGTAAGTCATGGCTTTGCTCTGCAAAACCCATAATAGGAAGGTGCTTTTAACTTGTTTCAAATATTTTGGCTTTTGTTACTGGCTTCTGTCGATTCTGAGGTTTTTGGGTTTTGATCATGCTTTTTATTTATGGGTGTCTTGGTTTGAAAAGACAGGTGTCTGCTAAGGAAGGCACGAGCCTTCCTTGAAAAGGAAAATGCAAACCCCCTCCCTCTGAATTACTATAATTTTAAAATCAAAAAGCTTTCAGGTGAAGATATAGAAATAGGAATAAATGTTCTTTAATAGGAAAACTAAAAATACAAATGCAATAGTACAAACAAAAAAAAACCAAAGCAAAAATACACTGAGTCAGAACATGCCCTGTCACCTTGTGGGTCAGGGTGGTGGCACAGTCCCATCCCATGGGGGCTCAGCCCTCCTGCAGTGCCAGCTGTGCTTCTGCTGGAGCAGGGATCCTGCACAAGGCTGCAGTTTTCCTCTGAAGCCAAATAGTTGTGTGTCTGACAGTGATATCCATGGGCAACACTGCATTAGAATTAATTTTTGATTCAAAACTAATTTAGCCAATTCTTCTGTTTTCTAACACAATCATTGAATAATTTCTTCCTAGGTACTGGCTTTGATGGGGACCAGTGCCTTGGGATACAGCTGATGGAGCTAGGAATGAAGAAAAGACAAATTTTGCATGGAGATCCTGTTTCTCTGACAAGAAAATCCTATTTGGTGTGGGTTGGATTCTCTGCAGAAGGTATGAAACACCTGCATGAGAGGTGATGGGAAGTACTGACACTGCTGGGGGGATTACAGGAAAGCTGCAGAGGGACTTTGGACAAGACAAGGAAGAATGGCTCCAAACTGCCAGAGGAGGGTTAGATGGGATTTTAGGAAGGAATACTTACCTGTGAGGGTGGGCAGGCCCTGGCACAGGTGCCCAGAGAAGCTGTGGCTGCCCCTGGATCCCTGGAAGTGTTCCAGGCCAGGTTGGACAGGGCTTGGAGCAGCCTGGATTAGTGGAAGGTGTCCTTGCCCATGTCAGGGGGTGGAACAAGATGGTTTTTAACGTCTCTTCCAACCCAAAACATCCTGCTATTTTATGGAGAAGCTTGGCTAATTAATGCCCTTTCAATAATGTAGATCTTGGGACTTGGACTTTTTCTTCCAGCCTCCTCAATAATAAACAAAATTCTGTTTTTCTATGCTTTCAGTATATTTGTCAGAAATCTTTAATATTTTCCCATTCAAATGTTATCAAAACTTGTACTCCTGATTGCTTTTCCTGCTCAGCCAAAATAAATAAACTCTGTTAATACACCATAAGAGCACCCCAACCCCCTAAAGTTAGTAGCTTGGGAGGACCTTTTATGACAGACATAAAAAGTAATTGTATAGTAGCTGATTTCCTTTGGGAATCTGCCCAAGCAGTATAAATTCGATTTGTCCATAAAATGTTTTAATTTTGAACTTGTCAGTTGACCAGCAGTGGTGCTGGCTGACAGAAGGTGGCGCATCTCTCCAAGGAAACTGCCTTTTCCAAACTGATTTCTGCCGTGTTTGGGAGAGAGGACGTCTGTCTGAAATATGTAAACCATCATTTCCCAGCTGTACCCACCACTCCCACCTTGCTGGGCTGTAATTTGCTGCCTGTCAGAGGAAATGCTCTCATTTGTAACAAACAGGTACCCCTTGTTACGTGGATTCCGAGGGAACCGTGAGGATGCTGAACCGAGGGCTTGGGAACACTTGGATTCCAGTGTGCAACACCAGAGAGCATTGCAAAGGGAAATATGATCATTACTGGGTCGTTGGCATCCATGAAAAGCCCCAGCAGCTCAGGTCAGATAATTCATGCTTCGTTTGTCTTGGTTTTCAGTCCTAGAGAATCATTTTCAATTCCTTTTTACAAAACTGCAGACTTCAGCTGGTGCTGAATCAGGTGCCTGGTAAATAGGCACAGCAAATGGTAACTCCCCAAATGGAATTCTGCATGGAGGATTCTGTATTAAACTGGCTTGGAGTAACTCATTAGAGTTTTCTAATTTGTGACTGATTAATTGGCTCAGAGGTGTGTGCACTTTATTGACACATTCATAAAATTGCATTTTGCAAGAGAAACTTTCTGAAGTTAGGGTGACTCTTAGAAATCTACTTCTGCTTTTGATGGCTTTGGTTGTTTTTTCTTTTTTTTCCCAAGTTTTTGGGGTTCTTGGTATCTTTTTTCTCCCCCTTTGTTTCCCCCTTTTTTGGCTTAGAAAATAGTCCAATCCTGTAACTCATCTACATCATCAGACACAGATAAATCAGAGCTGTCTGTTACTACATTAATATTTAAACTGTGGCCTTGAAGAACCATTTTGGATGTAAAATATTCAGCTGAAAGCTAACTATTTCTTTATGAAATGTTATACTGGTGTGTCTAAATAGCTGTTTCTCTTTAGTATGACATGTATGCTGGACATTTTGTTGCTAAGCTTTATTTGTAGCAGTTTTTATTCAGTGGTCTGTGTCCTTTTCCTACCAGGGCAGAATCCATCAGCTCACATATTTTACTGAAATTTAGACTCTTGTACTTTACTAATTACGGACAATTGTAGAGTTTGTGGGAGACTGAATTTTATTTAAACTTATGTGGCATTCTTCATAATACTCTGCTTTTTTGGAATAAGGGAAATAATTTGATACCTCTGTTAAAATGTCACTTCCCTGTCTGTTTCTCCCTCCAAATCATTATGTTGGCCTCCAGAAAATTCATCAAAAATGTGCAGATCACATCACTGTGAAGCTCTTATCCTGAGTTTTTCCTTGTACTCCAAGAGGGAGAGTGCTGCTCTCTGAATTGTTAAGCACATTTTACTCAAAGGCAGCAGCATAATGAAGATAAGGATGGGGGAGGGTTGTTGTAGGAACACCACATGCCTTAATTAAGAGATAGCCAGAACACTGATGCTTCCTGTTCTTTTTTTCCAAGTCTCTGGAACAGCAGCTTAGAAACCCAGATGTTTTTGTCAGTGCTGCATTGGTGCTGCAGGAAATGCAGCTCTCCCCCAGTCAATGGTTTGTTTAAGTGATTGTTACCAGAAATTACTCCTTTAAATATAGTGAAGCAATAAGTCTGTGCCTTCAGTTGTTCAGTGGTTTCTGATTTTAATATATTGCATGTACTCTTTGTGACAGCTGTTAAAACAAACATTCTGTGACATCAAGATCAGAGTGTATTACATGCCACATTTGGAGTTTCTAGTGTGAACAAGAGCAGCGTGTGCCTTGCTGGTTTTGAACTCTTTTCTTGCTTTTACCATGCAATCTTACACATTGCTGTATTTTAGCCAGTCATTTAGTTGCTTCTTTCCAAAGGACAAATCCTCTTAAAGTATCTTGCTGCTTAGGAGAGCTGGTTTGGGTGTGGAACATCTGGTGATGTTGTGTTTCTGTGCACAGGTGTATCCCTTGTAAAGGAGCCCGCTTCCCTCCCACCCTGCCACGACCTGCTGTAGCAATCCTGCCTTTTAAACTGCCTTATTGCCAAGGTGAAACAGAGAAGGGACAGATGGAGGTACGGAATGGTGTGGAGTCCACAGCTGGGAGGCTCAGGTGTCCCTGGAGTGGGGATGATACAAGACCCCTATAAATCCCCTCTGCTGTGAAAGAGGAACAGTGCAAACCCTGAGGAAAACACGTGGCCAAAGGGGTTATTTGGGTTCAGTGTTTTGTGGAGCTTCTCTGGTTTGGGTCACAACTGTTCCTAGAAGAGCACAAAATAAAACTGGCAGAGCTGATGCAAAGTTGTATTTACACATGATCTCTTTCTGACTGCTGAAGTCTTTCTCACTCTTGTTTTTTTAGTGGGTTGTGATAGCAGATTTGGGGATCCCAGTCAAGATGCCCTTGAATATGTCTGGGTTTTACTATTTTAGGCATAACAAAATTTCTGAAAGATGTACTAAGTATCCAGATTCATAATCACTGAAAACACAGGTCTTCTTCTGGCTTGGCTTATTTGGAGTCTGGTTGAAGCAGGATGTGCCTGTGGACAACTTTTAGAAAAAGAACTGTCTTTATTCTTCAATTTCTATTGGTTTAAGTATTTCAAACTTGTAATGCTCAGCTGTAATGCACAAAAGAGAAATGAACATACAATTCTAACCTCAGCCTTTGAACAGTTTAATGCTATTTCAAATTTACTCTCTTTGACAGAAGTGTAGATAAAAAGTTTCAATAGTAAACACCCTGACATTTTTAATGAATTCTTCTTCATTTGGTTAAGTGTTTTATTCATTATCTGATAGTTTGCCATTTCTCCTTCTACCCAAAATAATGGTGTGAGAATGCCAGGAACTGTTGATTTGGCTTGAGGGAATATGTGTAGGTAAAGAAAAGTTTTTCTAATACATCTGATGAAAACATACTGGATTTGAATAAGTTTATAATAATTTTGAACAAGGCTAGCCTGGTCTAACAGCCATACTTGCATTATAGCTTCTGTTTTTGTCTCTCAGGTTAACCCCTAAGTTTGCTGAGTTACTCTGGAGCACTTCCAGTGTGCTGTGGGACAGCAGATAAAATAACTTGTTCTAGAATTGTCTGTCCTGATAGTATATTGGTGAACATGTAGGTTTCATCCTGCTGCAAGCCTGTCATGTAAATGGAATTCAAAATACATGGCAACTGTTTGGATCAGTTTGTGTAAGTGTGGTTGTTATCCATCTTTTCCTTGGTAGGCATTGACTTGAAGGAGAATTGTCTGCCCCTCACCCTCATTATCAGAGGAAAGGAATGATTAAGAATAAGTGGATAAAATACATTGTAAATTATTAGGCATTATGTTGTGGACTGTTTTTCCCCTCTGAATTCCAACACTCATCCTTCTCCCTTTTTTTCAGGAGCAGTACTGGCGTTCTGTTTTATTTCACAGCCACATGGATTACTTGTCAAAAAATGGATACGAATTTGATGAAAATGCTAAAAATCAGGCAGTGAAAGAACAGCAGGAACTTCTAATGAAGCTGTTTGCTGTAAGTACAAATACATAATAGAAAGAATCCCTAAGATTTATCCCTGGGACTGCAGGTGCTTAGGGCCAGGTTGGACAGGGCTTGGAGCCACCTGGGATAGTGGAAGATGTCCCTGCTCATGGCAGGGGAGTGGAATGAGATGAGCTTTAAGGTCCCTTCCATCCCAAACCATTTTATGATTCTATAATTTGTAGATGGCATCTGGTGTAAATGCTGATGTGATTCCTCTTGTTAGGAGTCTGGCTAGTGATTGGCAATCCAGCTAGTTCAGACTCAGGTAAGAGGTGGGCTCCAGTGTGGAGTGTGGGGGAAGAAGAAAATAACAAAGCTTTTCTTTGATCTGTAGCTCATGATTGTTGGTGTCTTATCATTATTCATTCACTCCACCAAGACCATGATATCCTGCTCCTGGAGTCTTGAGGGAGCTGTGGAATTGAGGTGTGTGACTCCCCAGGCTCCTTCTCTTGCAGCTTTCCTGTAAGCTGGAGCGCGAGTCCCGCTGCGTGGAGCTCGCTGAGCTCATGACCCACAGCGTGCTGAATTTGGCCATCAAATACGCCTCCCGCTCCCGCAGGCTCAACCTGGCCCAGCTCCTCAGTGAGGTGGCCGTGGAAAAAGCCTCAGAGCTGGCAGCAGCACAGGAAGATGAGGAGGAGGAAGAGGATTTCCCAAAGCACTCGAGCGCCGGGTAAGGCGAATTTCTGTGGCTAAAACTGGGATGGTTTTTGCTCCTCTGGTAAGGTTTTGGTGCACTGTGGCCCACAGTTTTGCAGGGTATTTGTGGGTGAAGTGACAGCTCGAGTTGCTCTGCTTGGAAATGGTACTTGTGAAATGACACACCCTTGGTGGTGTCTCGTGAGGACTCATTAGTCCCAGGATACCAGCACAGAGGGAAATATCTCCTCTCCTCACTTCCTGTGTCTGTGTCCAGCAGCCTCAGAGCCAAAGCAGGCTCAATGCTAAGTTGCTCTAACTAGAATTTTCTCTTCCCACATTTCCCTACCTTTGGCTGACTCCCACCTATTTTTTTTTCCTTCTTCGCCCCAGTCTCTCAATCTCGATTCATTCCACACCTGTCTTAAAATCCTATCCTTCTCCACCCATCCCTTTCTTTCAATATCCCATCTCAGTTTATTTTATTTAGTCTTATTCCCTCCTAACTAATCCCAGCTCTTCAAAGCTATGGAACATATTACAGGTTGGCTTTGCATTCTTTTTCTCTTTGTGCTATCAATCTTTCCTCTCCTACCTGCATCTGCTTTGTGTAACATGATGAGGCAAAAGGTGTGTGATTCTGTTTTGGTAGGTTTTTTTAAATTGTCATGGGGTTACTTTTTAACATATTTAAATTTATAATAGTAATAATATATATTTATATTCATTTATGTCATATTGTTGAAAGCAATATCTCCCTATAGCAATTTTATGTATGAAGTTTGGGACTTATTTAAGCAAAAGGAAGTGATAAGTCCCTGAACTTATCTGTAGCCTTTCCCTTATTCTTCTGTGTTAAACTGCACAGACAAAACTAATTTCTAAATATTCTGGCTTGTTCTTCTGGATCCTGTGTGGAAGCTGTAATCCCATGTCTGCAACTTCAAACACTCTTAAGGGTTAAAATCCATCACAATCACTATGTTGTTCTTAGTGCCAGAGTAATCTAATACTGATTGTTTTGGTTGAAAGAAATGGGCCTTTTGTTTATGTATATTACACAGATTTTGGTATTTGGCAAATTTTAGGAGGAAAATGCAAGAATTGTACATCATACTATATTGGGAATTTAGAGAATAAACCGATTAAATGTTCAAACTTGATGCCTCCAGTATGAAATTATATATTCATGTTTTATATATATAAACACCTATTATATATCTGTATATATATAAAATACATATAAGCAGTATATATGAATATACTGTGTGTATTCATGTTTACAGAAAAGTAATCTGATGATACTGGAGGTATATGTGTTTACATGAAGATTAGAGAAGATCTTTAATATTTGCATTTATATTTGTTGCAAACTGTTTTGGCAATAAAATTATGGAGTGGTTAATGAATCTTTAATAATCACAGTTTAATCAAGGTATAATGCACATAAATGCCAAGTGTTGTTGTTCTTATTGCCTAAATTAGGTAAGTGAGCTTGCTGCCTGTTTCAGTTTTCCTGCTGACTTGGTGACCACTTCCTTTCTGCTGAATTCCTTCCTTTAGTTCCAGCAGCTCTGCCACCAAGTGGGGTCAGCTGCCAGGCAGGAATGTTCAGCAGGACCAAGAAGTGGAAGATGATGAAGAAACTGATGCCTGTGAGGAAGCAGAAGAAACCCCAGAAGTGCATAAAGAGAGTAAGAAAAATATATTCTCTGAATAGTCTGGGAGTTATCCAGACAGCTTTTGCAGACTCAATAAGGAATTGAGTGGCTCCATATTCCAGCCTGTGCCTGCAGTCACTGCAGAGAAACAAGTTCACTGTGTGTCATCTGCTGTGTCACAGCTGTGTGTGCGTTGTGCTCAGTATCCATTAGAGGGGCCCTGGGGGACTTCTTCCTGTTGCCTGATTTTATTCCTAAAGGACTGGCTCACCTTCTAATCAGTTACTTTGATTTCGGCTCCAGTCGTGCAGGAGGTAGATTGATAGATGAGTAGTTTGGGCACATTTTAAGGAATAAGCTTAAGGTTTAAGAAATAAATGTACAACTCTAAATCTAGGTAGAGGTGGCAGATGGTTTTGTAAAGGTGTTTGTACTCTCTGATAATTTTACTGTAATCATGGAATCACAGAGTGGTTTGGGTTGGAAGGGGCCTTAAAGATTATCCAGTTGCAGCCCTGATGCCAAGGGCAGGGACACCTTCCTCTAGACCAGGTTGCTCAAGCCTCATCCTTCCTTACTTGTCTGTTTGGTTTGATTTTTTTAAAAGAATCTATGCTACAATATTTTATTGCATTTAAATATATTCTCCTTTCCTTTTTCAGAAGAGCCAAATTGTTTCTCCAAAGGTGTCACTTCAGCAGAGGTAACTACTCCAAAGCCTGGTGAGTAAATAATTTATTCCAGGATAAAAGGATGACACCTTTGTCATTCTTCACAAATCTGCTCCTGTTTTTTATCCCTTGTTCTCTTATTACTACTTAAATTTAGTGCGTAACAGTGTTGTCAGATGGTAAATTGACAGAATTGTGGGATGCCTTAGATTGGAAGGGACCTTAAAACTCACCTCATTCCACCCCCCTGCCATGGCAGGGACACCTTCCACTATCCCAGGCTGCTCCAAGCCCTGTCCAGCCTGGCCTGGTCACACAGATTATTTTTAAGAAGTTCCCTGTTCCTGACTTCAGTACCTAATGGTGTCCATAACACTGTTCTGAATGCCTCAGCTGTGCCAAGTGCTGAATCAGTGCCTGCCTGGCTGTGCCATGAAGGCATCCTTTGGCACAAGGGAGAAATGAGAGCAGTGATCAATGGATTTGTTTCACTACCCACAGGCACATTTATTACTTGCAAGGCAGAGTGAGAAATCCTGAGGTAGCGCTGTGAGTGTGGGCAGGCAGGGGCAGACTGTGACCTCCAGCAACCTGCCAACCCTTGAGCAAGAATAATAGGAGTGGAAACGGATTTGGGAGTGGAGGAAGTACTGGGTCTTCCTCTGGGTTTGTATTTTAAGCTGTTGGTCCTGTGTGGCACTTCTGATAACTAAGAATAGCTGAGCACTCACAGCATAACCTTCACAGGGTTATTAAAGTGTCTTTCTACTCATTTGAAATGTGCACATTGCCTCAAAGATTTGGATATATGTGTGAGTGCACACATTTTTACATTCTTTTTTCTCTCCTCTGAAACAGCTCTGGTTGCATCCAGCAGCAGAGGACGAGTGAATCCATTTAAGGTAAGAATTTTGCAGCTTCGATTGTGATGCTGTGAAAATCACAACAGATTCTCTCTGGAGTTTGCAATATAACTGATACCTTGGAGGGGAACATGACAGAAAATAAATAAAACACCTATTTCTTTGTTTTGCTAGGTGTCATCCAGCAAAAAGGACCCAGTGGTCCCCTCAGGAAAAGTTTTAGACAATATGACCAAATACTCAAAGAAAACATCTTCATCTGGCAGTCGAGCTGCAGACAAGCAGAACCCTCCAGTTATAAAGCCTCTGACTCCCAAACCCAAGACCAAGCAGGTAATGTTTGTAGTCTTTCTTGCATCATTTCAGTGAGGAAAGAACAAAAAATTGAATTTTACCAGCTTTTATCAAGTATGAAACCCTGTGAGTAAAGCAGCTTAGATGGCAGAATTCATTTAAGCATAGTGCAAAGACTGTGACAGCACATAAAACAGCAGGAAAAAAAATCAGTTGTAGAAATTACTTTCTGTACTGATCCTTGTGCTTTTATTTTAAATAATATAAACATCTGCTGTGCTGAAATTGGATGGACTAGATACTCTATTAATGCAAGTGATTATTATGTCTTTAGGAAATACTTGGGGTTTGTTAGGCTACATGCTGCATGTTGTCTGAGAGAGAGGTGATTTTACTTTTTTCTTTCTTATTTTCCATTTCTGTAGGCTTCAGCAGCCTCCTTCTTCCAGCCTCGCACACCTGCAGCTAATCCTGGTGAAAAAACAGTGGAAGAAAGAGAAGAAAAAGCAGGAAATGAGTCCCAAGAAGCCAAAGTCGCTGCACAGGAAAACACTGAAAACAGAAGGTGAGAGACACTTGTGTCTCAGTGCCATATTCCAATTTTGATAGAAATACAAGTCCAAAATCTGTTGTATTTCTGAACATATTGAGCTGGCCAGAGAAATATAACATGAAGATTAAAGTTTAGCTCACAAATTGTCACATTTGCAAACCCACCTGAAAAATGTGGGAGGGAATAATAAATGAGCAGTTCAAAATATAATTTTGGGGCTCTAAGCAACAATTTTTGCCTTGATAGTACTTGCAATGACAAATGAAACCATGCTGCTGTGACAGTTCCAAGTATAGGAAATACTGAAATTTCCAACAGCTCTAGAAAATCTCAAAGCCTTGAATCACCTGAGGAGCTCATCTCTTCCTAGCTGAGGCCCTAATGTATTTTGTTCCTGGGAAGCAGATGTATTTCCTAACAATCCCAATCCTCATGAAACCTGCATTATTACAATCGTGTTTCATTTAGGCTTCATTTAGCTGAGGAAGATGAAGGTAATTATTACTCATTTGGACTGGCATTCTTTCAGTTAACCTTTACAGATGATGTTCTGCAACAAGTGGCAAGCAGAGCTGTGAGAAAGATGAGCTGAGCTAATGAATGTGCTCTGTTTTTAGCTTGATGGGACCCTGTCAGAAAGGAAGAGAACCATTATGCTTTGTCATTCTAAAACTGGAATGTTAATCTCCATATATATATATATATATATATATATATCACAGTTTTAATGAAAATGCTTGACTTAGTCTTGCCTTGTCAGCATGTTCTCAGAGCATCCTGCAGTGGGAGAGAGGAGCCTGCTGCCCTGAGAGGTCTGAGAGCAAAAATACCCACTTAGGTGCTGCTCAGAAATGCTGTTTTGGGAGGATGTGGTTTTCCTATAATCTTCTTAACCAGACAATTTTTCTGTGTTTGTTTTAGACCAAAGACAGGTTTCCAGATGTGGCTAGAAGAGAACAGAGCAAACATTTTGACAGATAATCCTGATCTGAATGAAGCAGAAGTAATAAAAGAAGGAATGAGTCGATTTAGAATGCTGACATCAGAGGAAAGGATGGTAAGAAAACATTTTCTAATTCTGTGGGTTTGATAATTTTTTTCTCTCCAGTGAATCCCTGGGTTATTTTCAGTTAGGAATTTTTTCTGGAAATTCCACTCCTATCCATCTTTATGGATTTTAATTTTGAATCGTGCCATGATCTATGACATACCATTTATGAAAATATAAACTGAATTATAAGCAATATCAGAAAGCAGCTTTTCCAAAGTGAGGCTTGTGAGAGGAATGTAATCAATGAACAAATAACAAAAGGAATGAGTTCAAAGTCACATAGCCAGGCTTAATTCACAGGGGATTAAATTTGTTCTCATTTAACTTGTTGAATCTTTTGGGTTTCTCATTTCTTCAGAAAGACAATTAAGAGCTTCAATTTCATATACAGTTTCAAAAGAAATCCAGTTTTGAAGGAGAATGTTGTTACAAAAAAGGAAAGTGAGGAAACAGTTCCTTACTTAATCCCTATTAGTTCATCACAGGAATTATTTCAGTACCTTAAGATCAGAGTGATAATGTGTATTAAACAAAGTGGTGAGCTTTGTGACCTAATTTGTAGTTTTCTGGTCTCCTTCAAAGGTGTGGACTGAGAAAGCAAGAGGAGGAAGAGTCGGTGACTCAGCAGAAGACAAAAAGAGGAAGCGCCCCACAGCTGAGGAAGATGAAGTGAAAAAGAGCCAGGAGCAGAAATCAGAGGACACAAATGTATCCAAAAAATCCAAGCCTTTAGATCCATCCACAAACAACAGATTGTCATCTTTTGCCTTCAAGCAGAGCTAGATGAAGTGGTCCCTTCTCAGTGTCTGTGTTCTGAAAGAATTCATGGAAGAAATTCCTCTGTGTTGAGGAGTTGGCTGCCATGCTTGAAGAGCACTGGCAAAAAGAGTGCCTGGCTCCAAATAGTCTGTTAGAAAGTGGTTTATTATCAATTTTTGAGAGGAATGTTGAATCCCCTCCCACAGTCTTTGACCAGTTCCTGCTCATGGGCCTGTTCCCTGGCAGCACACCCTGAGCAGAGCTGTGTACTGTGGTACACCCCGTGTGCCCTGATAGCAGTGATATTGGGTGCTAAATGCAGATTAATCCTTCTGGGGAGGGTAAACTACTACAAAATCTGCCCTGTGGTTTTAGAGAGGCAAAATAATGGCTTCCCTACCATCCCTACTGCCTTGAGAGCAAAGACACTCCAGGAAATGGGTGTGAGGAGGAGAAAGCTGGACACCAGCAACATGTTCAGCTGCATTTTCAACACCTGTGGCATTGGCAGAGCCTGATGTGGGCAGGGATAGAAAACCAGAGCAGAAACTGAGTTAGGAAGGTCAGGTGTGCAAAGCCAAACCATTCCAGACTGTGCAAAGGTGCTTTCCCAATCCCTGCCTCAGCAGGATCCAGAAACTGCTCGGAACTTTTAATATTTCTAACATTTATGTCTGTAATGTTTGTTTCTTTAAATAAAATGGCTGTTTCTTTATTTAAGGTGGTAGAGTCTTCTTTGCAGTTGTAATTAAAGTAAACAGATTTCTACCTACCAGCCCTAAGGCAGTCAGCTGGTTTTACCCTGCTCTGGAGACAGAGCACTATGTCTAATAAATGTATTTGAAGCAAACTCAAATTTTGAAACATTTCCTAAGATCAGTTAAAATAACGTAAGTTTTTGGCATAACAGCTGAGACTGAAGAGTTCTCAAATTCTTTTTATTTTTCTTGTGTTTGCACAGCCTTTCATTGTTTTCTTTTTTCATTCCTCTTCATACTGGCACAGGGTGCCCAGAGCAGCTGTGGCTGCCCCTGGATCCCTGGAGGTGCCCAAGGCCAGGTTGGACAGGGCTTGGAGCAGCCTGGGACAGTGGAAGGTGTCCCTGCCATGGCAGGGGTAGAACTGGACATTCCACACAAATCACTGTGATTATTGCTGAAAATACATCAGTATTACTTGACTTGTTCTTGAAGATCTTTTACAACCTTAATTCTTCAGTTCTATAAAAGGCAAATGACTTTCAATTCAAAACACACTTTAAACCTTGAAATCTGTGGGTTGAAGATTGAGTGAGATTTCACTAAAAACCATTAGATTTTACTGTAATAAGTATTTTATTAGACTATTTTAGCAATGACTATAGGTAATTTTGGAGAAAACAAGAAGAGGGTTGTGATGTCAACCAGGGATGGGAAATACCAACAGAAAATCCTGAAGAACTGACAACTTCAATACTTCTGTCATCCACAGTTCTTACCTATCATTTCAGTTTTATTTGTTTAAGCTGTTAGTGGGCAGCAAGTAATATCTAATATACATCATTTTTTGCACTGACATAGTGCAGGAAGCATTCTGAGTTTTCTGCTTTCTTTGGGAAGAAGTTACTGTATCAGACTGGGTTTTATTTTTAGCTAGTAAAGCCTGTTTGGGTATATTGGGGAAAAAATAGGATTACAGTGGTAAGGAAAACATCCTGATGAAAAATCACTGGGCTTGGTGAACTGAAATGTTTTCTTTCTCCTGGACTGGGTTGTTCTGAGGGTGACTGGAGCATCTTGAGTGTCGTGCTGGGAGATTTTCCAGGTAATTCTTGTCATCCACATCCAAAATCCATGTTTGGGCTGCCTATCCAGAGCCCTTTACTGACCTGATGTTGGAAGTGGGCAGGGAAAACTTCCAAGGGATCTGGGGAGGCATCCACTGCTGCAAACAATGTCCTACAGAGCACCCAAAGTCCTTTTGGCTCCCAGTGGAGAGAGGAAAACAGCTAAAATAAACTTCCAGGGGAGTTTTCTGGGAGCTGGATGTTTGCAATGACACAGCTCTTCTGAACAAACACACCAAAGGTCGGTTTAAAAGGAGGCTCCTGGATTTAGGGGTGGTTTCATGGAAATCACTGGGGGTATTGGGCACCATCCTGCAGGGCCCTGATTTCCATGTGCTTTTTCTCCCTGCATAATAGTTTTTACAGTGCAACGTTTGTGGGTTTCATCAGACACAATGTCCCCAGCCTTGGGGTCACAGTCTGGATCTCAGGGCAGGTTAGAGCTGGCAGAGCTGCTTCCAACTCCAGATTTGAAAATTTGCATCAGAGCTGTGTGACTGTGGGTAGAATCAGAATTCTAGAATCAGAATTTTTAAGGCTGGAAAAGACTTCCAAGGCCATTGAGTCCAACCATTCCCCCAGCACTGGCAAGGCCACCATTCACCCACGTCCCCAAGTGCCACATCCACATGGTTTTTAAATCTCTCCAGGGATGGGGACTCCACCCCTGCTCTGAGCAGCTGTGCCGGTGCCTGAGAACCCTTCCCATGAATAATTTTTTCCTAATATCCAATCTAAATCCCCTGGTACAACTGAAGGCCGTTCCCTCTGTTCCCGTCCCTTTTCCCCTGGGAGCAGAGCCTGATCCCCCCCTGGCTGTCCCCTCCTGGCAGGAGCTGTGCAGAGCCACAAGGGCCCCCTGAGCCTCCTTTTCTCCAGGCTGAGCCCCTTCCCAGCTCCCTCAAGCAGCTGTTCCAGTGCCTGAGAACCCTTCCCATGAATATGGTTTTTTTCTAATATCGAATCTAAATCCCCTGGTACATCTGAAGGCTGTTCCCTCTGCTCCCCTGGGAGCAGACCCCGACCCCCCCGGCTGTCCCCTCCTGGCAGGAGCTGTGCAGAGCCACAAGGTCCCCCCTGAGCCTCCTTTTCTCCAGGCTGAGCCCCTTCCCAGCTCCCTCAGCTGCTCCTCCCAGGACTTGTTCCTTCATCAGACACAATGTCCCCAGCCTTGGGGTCACAGTCTGGATCTCAGGGCAGGTTAGAGCTGGCAGAGCTGCTTCCAACTCCAGATTTGAAAATTTGCATCAGAGCTGTGTGACTGTGGGTAGAATCAGAATTCTAGAATCAGAATTTTTAAGGCTGGAAAAGACTTCCAAGGCCATTGAGTCCAACCATTCCCCCAGCACTGGCAAGGCCACCATTCATCCATGTCCCCAAGTGCCACATCCACATGGTTTTTAAATCTCTCCAGGGATGGGGACTCCACCCCTGCTCTGAGCAGCTGTGCCGGTGCCTGAGAACCCTTCCCATGAATAATTTTTTCCTAATATCCAATCTAAATCCCCTGGTACAACTGAAGGCCGTTCCCTCTGTTCCCGTCCCTTTTCCCCTGGGAGCAGAGCCTGATCCCCCCCTGGCTGTCCCCTCCTGGCAGGAGCTGTGCAGAGCCACAAGGTCCCCCCTGAGCCTCCTTTTCTCCAGGCTGAGCCCCTTCCCAGCTCCCTCAGCTGCTCCTCCCAGGACTTGTTCCCTGGTGATTGCTGTCCATGGCCCTAAAACAAACACCAAACGGGCTCTTGGGACCACGGCAGTGAATATTCCAGCTGCTTTACTGCTGGGAGGATCATCTCCCATGAGGCTGCTCTTGCGTTTCTATCATCAAAGATGGGTTTTGCTCTATTACACAGCTCCAGGCAGAGCTACAAATACATCCTCCATCACCTGGAGCCTTCCAGGGAGCCGTGCTGGGCCGGGGATGGGGTGCACTCATCCAGCAACAGCAGCGGCAGGACAGGGAGAAGTATAAATCCTAATTCCAGGGGAAATGAAATGCCAGACCAAGAAACAGAAAATGTGGAATGGATTTCCAAGTGAAAACAGGTAAATCTCTACTACCTGTTTTTCATTTTTTGTTTCTTTGATTGTTTAATTTTTTTTTTAACAACGTTGCTAAATAATTCAATTGAATTTCACTGAATTCTTCAGAAATGTTTGTTTGTCCTGAACTTGCCACCTTTCTGCTGGAAAACCAGGAACTTGGAAACTGTTCTAAGGAATCTCCCTGATGTTTTTTACTTTGGCTGCACTAGGAATCCCAGTGATTGGGTTTGATGCTTGGACTTGGTGATCTTAGAGGTCTTTTCCAAGCCAAGTGATTTTGTAGAATGGGGGAGTCAGGATGGATCCATCACTTTTGGATTCATAGGGTGGAGCTGGGCAAGGGAGAACTTGTATTTGGACAAGATTTCCCCTCTCAGAGGTCCTCTGGCTATGAGATGCATCTCAGCTTCCTTCCAAAAAATGTAACTGTGCTGGTCATGGAGTGACCTGGTGGTCCTGGCTGGATAATCCAGGGAGGAGATGGGCTGTGAGAGCTGCCTGTGAGGAAGCTGGGTGCCTCAGGGAGCTCTTTGACAGAGAACAGCAGATCTGGCTTCTCCCTCTGCCTGGTTGTTGCACTAAACGTGCTCAGCTGAATGCTGCCAAACAAATTTAATAGTAAATAATTTACTTAAAGGCAGGCAAAACACAAATACCGACCCAGGCTGTGAAAAGAGCCACTTGATCCTGACTCAATTGGACATGAATTGCAGGGAAAATTTGCAGGAATAGTTTCAAGCCATGTGTTGCCAGGGAACAGTCTGGTCTCCAAATCACATTATCGATATCTTGGGGTAATAACAGTGAGGAGCAATTGAGGGGAGTGATGCAGGGACACGGCTGCTGTTCCCATTTGCCTGGGCTGTGAGTCCAAAGCCACCCTTGGTGATGGAATGGAGAGACCTAAAGATCATCCTGGCTGATGTCAGACACCTTCTGTTGGGAATAGGTCCATGAGGGCCAGGAGACTTGTGTCATATGTCTGGTTTCACATTCACAAATATGAATTCACCTGCTACAGCCTACCCAGCCCAATCCTTCTGATGTTTTCCAAATTTTGGGGAGCATACACCCATTGGCAAGAGTCCCTGTGTCCTTCTCTGTGAGGGCAGGAAAAGAAATCTGGGGCAGGGCAAAACTGCTGCCTCCACCTCCAGCCTCATCCCTAAAATGTGAGACCCCACCAAGCAAGTTACAGTGCAGATCCCATCTGCAGAAAATCCCTCAGACCCTGGGAATCCTCTGTCCTCATGGAGCAACAAATCCTCCTGTAACAAATTAGTATTTTAGGAGCCTGTAATCAATTTTGCTCGTTATTCTGGGTAATAGAATGAAACTGCTCGTGATTCACTCTTGCAACTGACGCACTGTGATTCCAGGGGCTGATAAATCTCAGGCTGTTTCCAGAGCATGGCAAGGATGTCTGTAGGCTGGGATGTTGCCATCCATGGCCTCTGTGGGCTCAGCTATTATTCCAGGATCACACTGGGGCCACGTCCTGGCTTGCTGTTAAGAGCAGGATTGATCGGCTTTGCTCTTTTGCTGCTTGAGCTGTTAATGATGTGCTGGATTGAGAGAGTGGAATTCATCTTTAAGCTCTGAGCCCAGTCCTGAATGATCCCATTTTGTAGCCAACAGAGGAAAAGCAGGTGTCTTCTGTGAATTATTTGTATTTATTCTGACAGCTTTTTAGCAGCTGTTTGTGCAGAGATTCCCTTTGAAACACCTTTTTGATGGATTCACCCGCCCCAATGAGGACTGCCCAGGGTATTTCATCCTTAGCTTTGGCATGGAGAGGTTTCTTTTGGGGACTCCACTCTTGCAACCCTGAGAAGCACATTTCACACACAGGGAATGATGCTCCAGCCCTTCCCAGCTGTGTCCCACCAAAGCCACGAGGAAGCTCAACAGACTAAAGCAGGTCAAGGAGCAGGAGCCTGGACACAGACCTGCTCCATTCTCTCCCTTTTTGATATTTTCCCCACTTTCAAAGACAAGAGAGGCCTCTGAAGGGCTTTCCCATGGACCTTGGCCCCCAGCAGCATCCCCTGGCTCTCTCAAGGAACCCCCAGCACCCTTTAGTGGCTGCACAGGGCTCACACCTCCTCTAAACCTTATTCTACATTTGAAAAGAATTCAAGTTACAATATCAGGATTTTTTTGCACTCCTTGTTCTGTTGATCTTTAAGAATTTATTCTCTTTAAAGTGTGAAAATACCCTCCAAGCTCTATGCAAGCAGAGGAGAGAAAAACAGGGCACATTCCCTCTAGGGGAGGGTCTGGAGCACGAGTCCTGTGAGGAGCAGCTGAGGGAGCTGGGAAGGGGCTCAGCCTGGAGAAAAGGAGGCTCAGGGGGGACCTTGTGGCTCTGCACAGCTCCTGCCAGGAGGGGACAGCCGGGGGGGATTGGGCTCTGCTCCAGGAAACAGGGACAGGACAAGGAGAAACGGTCACAAGTTGTGCCAGGGGAGGTTTAGATTGGATACTGGGGAAAATTTCTTTAGATTGGATATTGGGGAAATTATTTTCTTCACTGAAAGAATGGTCAGGCACTGGAATAGGCTTCCCATGGAAGTGGTGGAGTCACCATCCCTTGAAGTGGTCAAAAACCATGTGGATGTGACACTTGGGGACATGGGTTAGTACTGAGTTAATGGTTGGACTTGTTGGTCTTAGAGATCATTTCCAACCTTCAATATTCATTGACTCCTCTAGTTTATAGTCTGTATTTCACTGTTTTTTTGGTATGTATTCAGAAATAGCAAAGAAAAACTTATTTGAGAAGGCTTAATGAGAACATGGGGTGTAAATAACAGGGAACTATCAACAGAATCTCATCATAACATACTTCAAAACCCCAAAAGTCTTAGTGCTTCTTCTTACCCAGCTGATGTGGGGTTGTGTTTCAAAAGGAGAGGACTCCACTGTGGCTGGAAGTTGGGCTGTGTCCTTGCACATCCTGGCACAAATCCCAATTACCTGAACCTACTAATTCCATGTTGGCAAAAGCCGTTAACAGAACTGCTGGCATCAGCTCCCGTGCGTGCAACTCCTGCTCAAACACCCTCAGAAAAAGTGTTTTTCTGCACAGCCAGGCAGTGATATCATGCTGGTAAATAAGCTGGAAATGCCCTTCTTGCCCCATAAATAGGAGAAAAATTACAACCAGCTCCCACAGCAGCTAAGCTCAAGTGGTTACAAAGTCGGGGTTGACTCCAGAGGGAGCTTATCTTCTTTTCCAAGAAAACAAAGAGAGCAAAGACTAGGGAGGGCCAAGATGCTTAGATGCCCTTTGCTAACCCCTTTTCTGTATGGCTGATTAGGGCTCAGTGGTTTGAAGCTCCTCAGGAACATCACCCAGCCCTCTGAACCGAGTCTGCTCGGCCGGGATCCAAAGGGAAGCACGATCCTTCTGCTGAGGCCCACGGATGTTTTTAGTGAGGGAACTTGTCTGGTTCAGAGAGGATTTGAACATCCTCAGAGGACTGGGAAATGAGCTGGGTGTCTGGGGAGGAGCAGGGATGCAGTTCAGGGCTCCAAATCCTTCTGGTGCAGCAGTTCCTGCTCCTGACCAGAGCCTGGGGCAATAACAGGGAGTAAAGCCTGGCTGGCTGCAGGGCCCTGGATTTCACCTGAGTCATCCTGACTCTTCTGGTAAAACCTGTGATCAGAAACCAAATGATAAATGTGGAAATGTGCAGCGTGTTACAGCTGCTGGGGTATTTTTTTCTTTTCTTTTCTTTTTCTCTTGCTTGTCTTAGTTAAATGCAGCTCTTGTGTCAGGAGGAGGAGGAGGAAAGCCAGTGAGTCACACCCCACCCTCTGACAGCTCCTTCCCCTCCTTATCTTCCCAGCAATTTACCATTTCCTAGGCACAAGAGGGGGACAATTTGTCCCTGCTGCCTTAAGGACCGGTGGTGTGAAGAGAAGGGTTTGTGGCTCCTTTAGATCCTGGCCATTTATTTGATTGCAATCCAGAAAATATGAGTCCCCCTGCTCGTGCTTGGGTGATGGAGCATTCACCCTATGCTCAGCTGAGCCTTTAGACTCAGTTTCCAGCTCATAAAATCCCAGAATAGCTCCAGCTGGAGGGGACCTGTGTTCCAAAAATCTGCCCCAGCATTTATTTGTTCACCAACTCTTGAACCCAAGCTGTGCTCTGTCTGCTGGGTTTGCCCCAAAAGTGCCCAGGAGGATGCAGGATGCTCAAACCACTTTTTGGGTGACATGCCTATAAAGTTCTCCACAGAAACTTCAAAATATTTGGTCTGGGTCATCAGAGTTAGCACATTTCCAGAATCCTGGGTGGGAATATGAAAACATTGGGACACGCCAGCCCTGCAGCAGGAAGGTGCCTGCAGAGACCAGGGGTTTGGAGGGATGGAAGCCCAGCTGGCATGAGGTGGTGGGAATGGTCACCAAGGAGGCTCAGTCCATGCCCGGGATCATTCTGGTGACTGCATCCCAACCCCAGTGGCCTCAGAATGGTGCTGGTGGCATTCCAGCAGTGCCAGGGAGTGACTGGGCAGGATGTGCCAACACCACCCTGCTGGGAAAGGGACCAGCTCTAGGAGTTTGAGGGGATGAGGAGAACATAGAGAATGATGCTGGGAGCTGCTGTGAAGGGCACGAACCTGCATCCCAGCAGGATCTGCTCCATCCATCCCCATTCCCTTGCTGCTCACCCTGGGCTCCCCACAGCCCTCCCCCACAGGGGAGGATGGCAGGAGGCACCCTACAGCAGCTTGGGGCTGAATCCCCAGCTCCTGCCTCAGCCCAGGGAATCCCCCCCAAAACCACAGCCCACACCGCAACCTGGAGAACCCCAATACCCCCAGCCTGAGGGATCTCCCTGTACCCTTCTCCCATGCCTCAGGTTTTTACCAGCCTGGGGGGTCCCCCCTTCAGCCTCGGGGGTGCCCCATATCCCCAGCCCCACTGCTGCCTCCATACCCCCAGCACACCTCAGTCCATGGGATTCCCTCCTGGAACATCTGGACCCCCAGCCCAGGTCAGCCTGAGGATCCCTCTGGATCCTCCCACAGCCCCAGCCCAGGGCATTCCCACCCTGCTCACACACCTCGTCCTGGGGGATCCCATAGCTTGGAGATCTCTTGGGATACTCCCACAGCCCCTGGCCATGCCTCAGCCCAGAGATCCCCCTGCACCCTCAGCTTGGGGACCCCCTGCCCAGATCTCAGCCCGGGGATCCCCTCTGGTCCAGGAGCACCCCGTGCCCCCAGCACACCCCTCAGCTCGGGGGGATCCCCTCTGATCCAGGAGCACCCCGTGCCCCCAGCACACCCCTCAGCCCGGGGGGATTCCCTCTGATCCAGGAGCACCCCGTACCCCCAGCACATCCCTCAGCCCGGGGGATCCCCTCTGATCCAAGAGCACCCCGTACCCTCAGCACACCCCTCAGCCCAGGCATCCTCCCCGTACCCTCAGCCCCCAGATCCCCTCGGATCCCCCTGCATTCCCAGCCCCGGGGATGCCCGTGGATCCCCCGTACCCCCGGCCCACGCCTCAGCCCAGGGACCCCCCAGCACCCCCAGCCAGGCTCTCAACCCGGGGATCCCCTCGGATCCCCCCACCCGGGGGTACCCCCTCCACCCCCAGCGCTCACCCCAGCCCGGGGGTCCCCTCGGATCTCGGGTATCCCCCCTCAGTTCTCATCCCGGGGGATCCCCCCCTGTACCGTCTCCCCATCCCGGGCACGCCGGCCCCTCCCGCCGAGCGCGGCCGCCTCACGGCAGCGGTGACATGGCGGCGGCGGCGGCCAATGGGGACGGCGCGGGCGGGATAAAAGCGGCGGCGGCGGCGGCCGGGACGGCTCGGGCCGGGCGGGGACGGCCCGGGGGCTGCGGGGCTCGGGCACGGCGCTGCCCATGGAGGCGGCGCGGGGCTGGAACGGGTACGCGCGGCGGGAGCGGCCGCCGCCCTCCCCGCCCGCGGCCGCGGAGAAGCCGCGCGTCCCCCCGGGCAGCGGCACGGGCAGCGGCGGGGAAGGGTGGCGGGGAGAGCGGCCCCGCAGCGAGGAGGACAACGAGCTGAGCCTGCCCAGCCTGGCCGCCGCCTACACCTCCATCCTGCGGGCGCTGGGCGAGGACCCGCAGAGACAGGGGCTGCTCAAGACGCCCTGGAGGGCGGCCACGGCCATGCAGTTCTTCACCAAGGGCTACCAGGAGACCATCGCGGGTAGGGAGAGCTCCCGGGGCTGCGGGGATGGAGTTTGGGTTAATGAATCAATGAATTTCTTCAAACATCGTTGCGCTGTCACCGCATCACCCAGTGGTGCTCCCTCGTTATCGCCTGTATGTCTCGCTGTCCCCTCCCTCCCCAAATATCTCGGGGTTTTTTTTTATTAAACTCTGTGCAGGTGAAGTTTCCATGCTGTCGTAAGCCTCTCGCTTGGGTGAGCAGAGCAAGTGCTTTTGCTTTCTGTCTTCTGATGGAAACTTTTCCAGCCCCGGCGTAGGAACTTGTGGGTTCCCTCCTTCCTCCCTCCCCGCCGGGCGAGGCTGTGCTCGGACAGGGTGGGAATATTTGTTTCCATTAGCAGACAGAAGGGGGTTGAATTTCCTCAGGAAAAGTCCCGTTCTGCCGATGCTTTAATCGAGTGAGGTTTGTCAAAGGTGGGAATGAAACTTAAGGAAGCGAGGTGAGGAGAAAGGAAGGGGACAGGGAGATCCCTTCCCATCTCAGGGTGCCAGCAGCAAGTGCAGGTGTGGAGAGGAACCCAGGTTCGCATCCCTGCCCCAGCTGAGTGTCTCTGCTTGCTGGGTGAGGGTGTGAGGAAAGGAACTGGCTGGGATGTGTTCTTATCAGCCATTCATAGCTCAAATGCAGGGTAAATACTTGAAAATTTGGTTTTTTACATCACTTTTCCTCTTCTCAGCCTCTTGGCTATAGACTGTATCCAGTACAAACAGTAAAAAAGAGCCTGGAGAGCTTGGGAATTCCCCTTTCTGCTCCTTCTTACAGTAAAAGGCGAGTTCCTTTAGTGAGGGATGAAAAAAGAGTCAGCAAGGATCTCTGAGTGTGGCTGAGGAAGGGGCTGCTCCTGCTGTGCTCTCTGGAATGCAGCATGGTGTGCTGAGCCTGCCCCAGAGCCCCATCAGGATGAAAGCAGAGGCTGAATTTTGCTGTTTGGTGGCACCAGGGAGCTCCTGCTGGCACATCAGAGCCCTTTTCTGAGGGCACTGTGCTTCAACTTCAGGCTGGGTTCTGTGTTTAGTTTCTTTTTTATTTCTCTGCTGTTGGCTCTTTCGAAATCAGATTTCTACAACTTCCAGCATTCACTTACTCATGGCCAGCTTAAACTCTTGTGCCACTGTTGTGTCCCAGGAACAGCATTTCTGCCTTGGAAGTTGTTCTGCCTTTCAGATCAAGCCAGGTTTTTGGTTCACATCTGAGAGCAGGCTCTGGGCTGCAGTGGCCATCCTTGTTCCTCTCTTAGTCCTGCTGCACGGTGTGTTTGAGGTGAGGTTTCATCAGGTATCATCTTTTGTTTACTGGGATTAACTTGCCTCATTTTACTGCTGTAAAACACAGGAGGTCTCTCAGTCACATCCTGCCAGGCTCTAGCAGAAGGAATGTTTTCAGTGATAATTTGAGCACAAATTTCTATGCTGAACCTGGGTGAGGTTGCTGCCCTTCTTAAGTCCTCTCTTATCTTGCTGCCAGTTTTGTGTGCTCATGTTACCTGAAGTAATTTTAAAAACTTTTTTCTGCTCCAAGATGGGTTCTCTGTGGTCTTCTAATCTCTCACATTCATTTAATTGAGCAGAGTAGTTCTGATACTCCCTTCCTCTGATTATCCATGGGAGACAGCTATATTATATCCAAGGATAGAAAATGTCACTGCTCGTGCTCTAGTCCTGGACTGCTTTTTTCTTTTTAGGAAATCATGTGAAGCTGTGCCACCAACATTCCTTCCTGTGTCAGGTGGGGAATCCTTTTACTTTCCAGCTACTCACCCCTTCTTGCAGGATGCTGAGCTTCCACTTTTCTCACCCTTCCCAGCCAGACAGAAGGAAGAGCTGCAGTTGAAGGAGAAGCCCACAGCAGACAGCAAAGCAAGTGGTGGATGAAGAGTTTGTTGGGAGAGCCAATACGAATAAACTCTTTTTAGAGAGTTTTAAATACCTGATGAACCCTAGAGCCAACAACTGCAGAATATTTGGGCACAAGAATAGCTTTGGGACTGCTGCTGTCTCTGCTGCAGCATCCTGTGCTGTTCCCTTGGTTATACTAATCCAGCTCTCTGCCTGGCCAGGCTGGGAACTGGACCAGCAAGTGGCTTGTGAAAAAGAAAATGAACCAAGAAAGTGAACCAGACAAGCCCAAACCCTCCCACAAAAACCTGACAAGAAGCAGCCCTGACCTCTTGTTTTCCCAGGCTTTTTTTGCAGCTTATTCAGCTCCTCCTGTGGAGCTCTCTGGGTAGGCAGAGGTTAAAGCAGTGATTTGCAGGGTGTGTTTTGAAGAGTATTTCCATTTTATCCCTGCAACAGGCAGAAGATGAGGGGCTTTTACAATATCTGCAAGTTCCATCCTCCCAAAAAAGGTTTCTCAAGTGAAAGCTTGGTGGTGGTGGCTGTACAGCCACATGGCCAGAGGCAAAGTGTGTGTGTTGCAATGGGTCCCTGCTGAGCTCACAGACCCTGCCAGGCCATGGAGCTGCCAGAGTGTACAGCCAGGAGGGAGTGACACAGGTGAACCAGGGCAGTGAATGTCACAACAGGGACAGGCTTTAAATCAGCCCTGTGCCCTCGCTGCTGCGGCATCTGCCCTGGGGAGGCAGGGGGAAAGCAGTTAATGTCTGATGGAGTTTTCATTTTCCATAAAGGAGCACAAAGGACGATGTGAGAGATCTTCACCCAAATTATAGAATTGTTTAGGTTGGAGAAGCCCTCTAAGATCGAGTCCAACCCTTCCCCCAGCACTGCCAATGCCACCACTGACCCCTGTCCCCAAGTGCCGCATCCGCGCGGCTTTTAAATCCCTTCAGGGATGGGGGCTCCACCCTTGCCCTGGGCAGCTGTGCCAGTGCCCGATCACCCTTTCAGTGAAGATATTTTCCCCAGTATCCCATCTAAACCGCCCATGGCACAACTTGAAGCCATTTCTCCTTGTCTGTCCCTGTTCCCTGGGAGCAGACCCCAACCCCCCCGGCTGTCCCGTCCTGTCAGGACTTGTGCAGAGCCACAAGGTTCCTTCTGAGCCTCCTTTTCTCCAGGCTGAGCCCCTTTCCATCTCCCTCAGCCTCTCGTGGTGCTCCAGACCCTTCCCCAGCTCTGTTCCCCCGTGGACAGTGTAAAGTTGCTGTGCTCTGCCAGGTCTGTGTTTGGTGTGCTTGACTTTCACCTCCCTGTGTTATTGCAGGGGGTTGGACTAGATGGCCTTTAGGGATCCCTTCCAGCCCAAACCATTCCATGAACTTTTTGGTTTCTGTGTGTCTGAGAACATAATAATAACCTGGAGCATGGTTAAATGTGCTTTCATTTGGTCTCCTGTGCTGGGTGTTGTCACTTTGCTTCCATGACACCTGCTTGTATTTGTATTGTATTTCCCATGGCTTAACTTTTTAGTACTGTAGGGAAGATAACACCTGAATTCTGTCTCTGCATTCAGATTTGTGAGCAGCAGAGAAGCTGATTCTGCTTTCCAGCTTCTACTCTGTGTGTATTCCTCCCGTGTTTTCAGCAGTGCAGAGTGACTGTTCCTGCCTTACCTTCCATTCATCTCTGCTATCTGTGTTCTGCACCTGCTCAGTGTTGTGTGTCAGAGCCATTAGTAGAGTTTACTTGTTAAATGTCTGTATCTGGCTCTTTCTGTTAATTCCAGATTGTCATTTATTAATCCTGGCTTTTCCAAAGGCCTCAATCTCTTTCATTGACAGGGTGTATTCAAATGTGCTGTTCCCAATTCTGTAGTACCAGTCATCACACTTGGCAAGAATGCCTCTAGTGATTTCAAATAAAATCCACCTGGAGACCAGATTAAAAATCCTGACAGCTCAGTGCAGACACTTGAGCACTGGTGTAGACTGGCAGCTGCTGCAACAGAAATCTCTCAATGTGTTGGCAAGGATGGCAGAGTAGGAAAGTCACCAAAAAAGTAACTCCCAGTTTCATGCAGTGCTTCTGTGCCAGCGTCCAAGAACATGTGTGCTTTTCCAGGGTCAGAGCCATCAGCTTCCTGTTTCTGGGTGTAAATTGTATTTCAGAATAGCCCCCTTGGCTGGTGAGGGCTGACAGCAGGGCTGTGAGAGCCAGGTGCCTTTTGCTTTTTGAGAGCTGGTTCAGCCAGCTACCTGCCACACAGAGGTGGAACCTTGTCCCTCCTTTTACTAAAGGCTTCGTGTCATGCTCAGAGGTGCTGTCTGAGGGTCACAGAATAAATACTACAAAGCACAGGTGTGTGCAAAGGCAGTAAATGAGTGAATAAATGGAAATACAAGGTTGCAGACAGCACTAACTCTCAACTGAAACTGAAGGTTTCAGACCCAAGCAACTGGTAAGTTACAAAAACAGTGTCAATGATTCTGCCTTTGAAAGGTGAATCATAAATGAGTTTGTTTGGATTGTGTAATCCTGCAGGAAACATCAGGCACAGGGCTGGACGAGCTGCCTGCTTCTGCAGGGGGAAGTTAAGTTGTTCTCATCAGCCAAAACACTCAAAGCAAAACTTGTTCACCAGTCTGGGCTTGCTGGTGATGGTGGGAGCTGCTGCCAGAGGAGTCTCCCAGCCTTTATTCATGTGGGCATGGCAGCTCTCAGGCATGCTGGCAGGTTCACCCATCCTTTCAGAGTGTTTGACAGGGAAATGAAAATCAGAACTATTAGGAGGGGATAACTTTGCTTCCTGGACCTCTGTGGTTTGAAAGGCTGCGTGTTACCTGCCTGCAAGGCAAGTGACTCCACTGGGCAGCTTTTATTTCAAAGCAAAGAAAAAAGTTAGGAAATTACCTAGTTAGGTAATTTCCTCACTCATTAGTTTATATGCTTTTCATACACTGAGGGATGAAAAAACCTTAATAATAATTTCTACTAGTCTGTGTGGATTTGGTATTTTTATAGAGGACAACAATGGTGTAAGCTCCTCAATTTTTCCAGCCTGCTGGGTTTGCTGTGCTGAGGTGCTGAGCATTGCTGTGTCAAAACACACAGTGCTTAAGCAAACAAGGCTGTTTGATCAGCAGCACTGCCCTTTGCTAGGAGCTGGGGAGGTGCTGTGTTTTCCTGGAATCGAGGTGCTGCTGCCTCATCCATGAGGACAGGGATGCAGCACTGTGATCTATGAACATCTGAAACCTCAGCACTGCTGTGCTCCAGCCAGGGCTTGTTTTTGGTAAACCAGAGGGTGGGAAATACAGGGTTGTTCAGAGAGAGGTTTTTTGGGGTTTCTTCAACTTCTGCCCCCACTTTCCTGGATCATCTTCCCTTTCTGTTAATGCTCAAGTAACACTATGCTTGGCTGGGTTATTAAATGTTGTAACCTCTTGGATCTGAACTGTTGCAGCCTTCTGATCTTTCATGTTGCTCTTCTAAAGTGTTTTGTCTTTGATTTTTCCTTTGTTTCAGCTTCAGAAAGAAGTGTGGATGAGCACCTTCTGTGACATGGGACATTGAAATGGTTATTGAAAAATGCTGATACATTTTAATGAGCATCTCCATAACGCTGCTTTCCCTCATATTAATAAACCTCCTGGCAGAGGACAACTTCTAGAACCTAATCTTGACTTCATCTGTCTGCAGTAGCTGGTCTGTTATGAATAGACTCCAGTCTCACTACAACATGGAGGGTATCTCACAGGAAAATAAACAAATCTGTACAAATCATGGCCAGAATTAGCTGAACAGCAATAATGCTGCTCCTTTGTCTTTGCTTCTATGAAATGTCCCTTGAATCATGTCTGGTTCACCTCCCTTCTGGTAACTGAGGGATTAAGCTTTGCTTCTGAAGTAAATGTTCCTGTCTGAAGCTGAGAGTCTGTTTCTAGTTTTTTGGTGATGAAATCTGGAACAGTAGCCAGAAACTTGTAAATTCTTTTGTGTCTAAGGTTTCTCCTGGTTCCTGCTGGGAAGGTGTGTTATCACAAGTGTTCATTTCTCAGCATCTTTTGAACTCTACTGCCTGTTTAAACAGTCACGTGGCATCTCGGGCTGTGCCTCTTTCTAGAGCTCTTCAAGACTTCTTGAAGCAAATGACATACCCAGAGCCTCTCCTTTCTTAGCAACTTGAAGTCATTAACTTTCTGCAGCAGTACAAGCCCTTTACATTAATGTTTTTATAGCCTCTGAATGCATAACAAATTCCTGGTGCCTTTTTTTATACTCAAAGGCTGCAATAATTTTCTCGTTGCTTGTCTGGAATCTTTTCCCTAACTACAGTTACCTGTAATGTCATCCCATGAATAATGAAAAATGAAGTCAGGTTTGACTTTACATTTTGCTGCTTATCCAGCAGTAGCTGAGAGGTTTTTACAGCAGTTCCCTTCCAGATTTCATGCTGACCCTGCAGTCTGCTGGTTTCCCTGCCACACATCCAGCTGTTAACTCGTGTCTCCTGCTGCCAGTTACATCTGTCCACAGCTGGGCAGGAACTCTGGGAAAGACAACCAGAAACATCTGCCAGCATTCCCCAGGTGCTTGTGCCTTAAAGACCAGTTAGCCTTGGCTGGCTCATGGCACTGCTCTTCTGGAGCACCCTCCAAACCATGACCTGCTCCTGGCTCACGCTGCCGCTGCTTTGGGTGTAACTCTGTGTTCTGGAGGTGTCTGAGCTCAGCCAGTGCTTTAGTTTGTTCCAGCTGGTGGGAGGTGTGAATTGTCCCATGGGATGTCATCCTGCCTTGGCCTCAGCCCATTCCTGCCCTGCCTGTGGCACTTGAGGGTCACCATGGAGAGCAAGGGACAGTGGGGACAGCCAGGAGCTGTGAAATGGGGGTCAGGAGAACCTTGTGCCTTTTGTCTCTGCCAGGATGGATGAGCTCCAGCAGCAGTGTCAGGGAGTTCCTGAGCCTGCCTTGATCCTGCTGGCACTGAGCAACCTGCACTTAAATTGGAGCTGTGAGGCAACTTGACACCACGGGGAAGTGCTTAAACTCCTGGTGAGAGCAACCTGCAGCACTTCACTCCCAGGCACAGTAAAAAAGGCAGCTCTGAAGTGCTGTGAAGCTGCTGCAGTGCTGCCATCCTTCCTCCCCTTCACCTCCTGAGCCCATTCTGGGTGGGCTCTGCCTTCTCTGGTTGCCAGAGGTGCTTTTGCTTTCCTGTGTCACATTAAAGCCATGCAAATAGTTTCTATAGCAACAGGTGTCTTTGCTGAGCTCTGACGCAAAATCCTGAAAGGTCTTTCTCATTCTGTCTTCATCCAGTTCTGATTTTTCATTTTATCAACTCTTTTTGAAGATAAAGGGCAAATTAGTTCTGATCTGTTTTAGGAGTTAACTTGCAGCATGGGTGTCTGTTTAGTTTCAGCAGCCCACTGAAGTTTTTGCACCAGGGGCTGAACTTTTGGCTGAAGGAAAAATCAGCTGGAATAATTTAGAGAGCACCCTGACTGTACAAACAATGAAATCAAACTAGTGAAGCAGGCAGCATGGTCTGGTAGGTAGAGTGAAAGAATGGGAAAAGGGGCAAAAATTTGTCCCCAGTTTTGCTTCTGGCCTGGTTAGTCTGAGGCTGCTTCCCCTTCTGTCCTTTCAGCTCTGTTAAATTTTCCAGAAGATGTGCTGCAGCACGCAGGCTGAGCTTTTATGACCCCTGTTTGATGCTATTGCAAATGGAAAAAAAAAAGTAGAAAAAATATTAAAAAAAACTAAAAAAACCCTGACAAATTTAGATAAAGTGGTGTTGCCTCCCTGCACAAGGTGTTTGAGTCTGTGCCAGAGAAATGCCTCCTGTGTAATTACTGCAAACAACTGCTGCAGTGGGACACAGGTAGAAGCAGCTGTGAAAAGATGCTCTGCTCACTCTGCTTTTGTCAACATGGGCTTGGGCTCCAAAGGGGGAGGTGTAGGGATGGGCAGGCTTCAAGCTGTGCTGATTTTCAGGAAGAGAGACTTGTGAAGTAGAGACTGGAGCAGAGCAGGGGTGGATGGCCACTCAAGACCATAGCCATTTCCTCAGGTGGTGGCCTTCAGCCTCACACTTTGTTTTACCTGTGTGTCCTTGTATCACTTGGCACTTGTGGAGGAGTTTTTGGAGGGCCTAACACTGAGCTGGTTTCTTCCTTTGTGGGCCCTTCTTCTCAGGGAGTAGGTGGTGCTGACAAAATCAGCACATCTCACTGCAGGCACAGCTGCAGGTGTTGTCTGTGACCTGGCTGTAACTTGCTGCCAATGTTAAATAAATAAAATTGCAAAATTGGCAAGACCACTATAAATAAGAAGTGTGAAGCACCTCACAGCTCTGTGGCTGCAGTTCTTGACATGCAGATCTGTTTTCTTACCTCTAAAACTCCCCTGGTTGTGCAGGGGCACTGCCCACACTGCTGGGACTGGGCTGTGGCATTAGAGGGGATGTGCAAGGAGGGTGGATGCCCTTTGTGCTCCTGTTTGATTGCTTTGGCCATGAGAAGGTTGCAGGGTGCCTTTTGTTCCTGGAGTTGCCTGTGTGGTACTTCTGAGGTCACTTGAAGTTCTCTTTGGCTGAGCTGTCTCCATGATGCAACACAGCTGTGAGAGGAAGTTTGTAAGGACCCACTAATATAGATTTTGTCTATTAATTAATGTATATCCATCCATATACAAATGGATATGAGGTTTCATGAGTGAAGTACCTTCTGTTGTAGCTCTGGCCTTGCTCTGTGTCACACACCAGGACTCTTAATGAGAATTTGGCCATTTCTGGCTGTTCTGAACAATCTGCTTTGCTCGTGTGCTGACGTAAATCCATATCTGACATCAGGCTCTGATATGCTCCTGGTGAGGCTGGTGTGACCTGAGCTGGGGGTCTAATAACAGCAGCAGTCACTCTGGAGATGCTTCGTGGATCTGTTTGGATTTTGTTTTAATAACTCTGGCCACGGCAGCAGGTTTTGTGCAACCACTGTTTGCCTTTCTGCTGTGGAAATGGCACGGCTGCAGAGTGCTGCAGGAGGGAGCTCAGAGCCCAGACTGCTGCTCTGCCTTCCCTTCCCTCTCCCTTGAGCCTGTTCAGATCCTCTCTTTTGGGTTCTCCCTTTGCCTGGCTGAATTCACAATTACACAACTGCATGATGCTGCCCATGCAATCAAAACTCTCCCCAGCAGTGCTTGGTGTGAACCAGACCCAGAAATTCAAAGAACACCATCATGTGCCTTCACAGAGCTGCTCCCTGCCCTTTTTCATGCCCTCTATTCCTGCCCTCTGACCTGATCCAAACCCTTCTGGGATTCATCCTGGCTGCCTTGCAGCTTGCCAGCCCTTCTCAGGGAAGGGCCCGCGGCGCAGGCGGAACGTCTCGCGCGCAGTTTCCAGGGTTACCTGTGCAGTGCTGATAGCAGGCAGGAAATTAAAATGCTCCATGATAGTGATGATCCCTTATCGACAGCAGATGGTGGCCATTAGCTGGATGTGCATGTCAGGGGAAGGCACCAAGGCAAGCAGAGCAGACATCAGCGTTGGGTTTGTGTCACCACCACCGTTGGATCTGTGTCACCACCACCGTTGGGTTTGTGTCACCACCATCGTTGGATCTGTGTCACCACCCCTGCTGGGTTTGTGTCACCAGCCCTGCAGGTGCTCCGAGGTGCATGCAGGGCAGTCCCTGAGTGCCCTGGTCTGGCTGTGGTGTGTGGGACTCTGCTTTCCTGGAAGTAACTCCAAGGAGCCAGTGTGGCTTCCAGCTGAACTCGTTTGCAGAGTTCCTTGTCCTTGTTATCAGCCCATCTGTACAGCTGGTTCTCCCCTGCAAGTTTCTCCTTCATACACAACTTTTCTCTCTTGTTCTTCAAAAGACCTGGTTTCTTGACTTGGGACTATTCTGCTTTTAAGATGTCTGAGCATGGTTCAGGTGCCTGCAATCTCTGTGGAGACTGATGTGCTGTAACCTGTGCCAAGACTGGGGATTTGTCAGGGGACTGCTGAAAGTGGAGATCAACTGAGGATCCATTCTGCTGAGGTCTGAGAATAGCCAGGTATAACCTGTGCCAAGACTGTTTGGGGATTTGTCAGGGGGCTGCTGAAAGTGGAAGATCAACTGAGGATCCATTCTGCTGAGGTCTGAGAATAGCCAGGTGTCACAGAATGTGTTCCTTTTCTAACTGAGCTGTCTCTTCTCCCTTCTGTCTCTGGGGGGGTTTCTGCACCTCACTCTTCTGCTAACTCTGAGGTGCAGAATTAGGCTGGCGTGTGGATGTGCCTGCCCATTTCAGATCAGGACAGCAAATCTCTCTCCAGATGTGTCTCTGACTTCTGTGTGTACCTGAACAGCTGCTGCCTGGTGTGCTGCAGGATGACATTTGCATGCAGAGCCTTCTTGGAGACAGTAATGCTGCTGTTAAAGTGCTTGGAGGAACCACTGTGATGGTTTAGGTTTTCCCTGACCTCGGGCTGGCTTTGCTTGGTGGAAGCACCGATGGAAGCCCACAATATCAGCTGTTAATTGCTCCTTAGATGTCAGTAATTCTGCAGAGACCAGACCTGTTCTAACCCGTGCTCAAGCTATTAATTAAATGAAACACTCCAGGCTGGTTTCTGGTGCAGCACGTAGGCAGTGTGACACGGGGGCACAGGCAGGATCGGACGCAAACCAAAACGTTCTTGTGATGTTACTCCTTACTTCCCTCCCACACCTTAACCCTAAAATCTATACCCCTGAGAGAGTTCTGCCCTTGCTACAAGCTTTCTCAGGCCCAGGCTGGAAGAGCCTGCCATGATTTTTGGGTTTCTTTTTAATGCAAATGTTTGATTTCAGATGTCCTGAACGACGCCATCTTCGACGAAGACCATGATGAGATGGTAATTGTGAAGGACATAGACATGTTCTCATTGTGTGAGCATCACCTCGTTCCATTTGTTGGAAAGGTAACTCTCCCTCACAGAACAAATGTGGGAATGCACAATAAAAGACCTTAAGTACATGTAAAAGACTTTGTAGCTGTAGCTACAAAGCTTTTTAAGGCTGTAAGTACTTGCTGCTTACGGCTACAGTTCTAGAAGTTTAATCTTCAGAATACAAATAAGGAAGGTCTCCTTAATGTGAGGTTTTATTTGAATTTAAGCTCTTGAAATATAATGCTCAACCTTTCCTAGTCTAAGTAATCTAATGGTTTCTGACATTTCATATCAAAGCTCTTCTCCATGAAGCAGCAGCAAGCCTTGAGGGCAGACATCTCGATATTAAACCAGCTCACCCTGCACACTGGCTCTGTCATGGATTTAGCTTCTGGCTCAGAGCTATCCAGAGCACATTCATCTCTCTGAAAGCCCCTGTGAGTGGAACAAACTCATTAGCAGCCCTGCCTTAATTATGTGAGCCGAGTCAGGGAGAAGGTGGCCAAAACTGGCTCTGCTTAACTGGGGAGTCCTGTGAAAGGGGCTGGTGCTTCAGAGGGTGTTGGAATTGTGGTGCCAACAACTTTAGGGAAATAAAATTTCTCCAGTTAACCACTGTAGAGGTGATGAAGAGTTCTGAGGGGGAGCTGCACATCTCAGCCTCTCCAGTCCCTTATCAGCACAGAAGGATGGAGCTTAGCCTGAGCCATCTGTTACCATAAAGTGCTCACAGGTCCAAGAGCAGCACGTGCTTGTGTTGTCTATAAAATTCAATCAGTGCCACATATGTTCCAAGCAAATTGTCTCCCAATAATAAAATACATGAACAGAAACCAGCTGTTTATTTAGTTGAGTCAATTCAGGTTTGTCTGTTTTCTTTTCTTGCTGTTGGTGTTTTATCCTGGAGAACAGGATAACCTCTTTTTCTGTGCAAGCTTTCTGTTGTGCCTGTTACTCTTGGCTGTGTGCACTGTGTATATTCTCCCTGTTATTCCTGTGGCAATGTGTGCATTTTTGTTACATCCAGCTGTTTAGCCTGTGTGGTTTGGAGAAATCTGCTCACAAACACCAACTCATCCTACAAAATGACTTGGTATGGCTCCAAATATTCAGAGCAAGCATTGCCCTGCTGGGTGCACCAAACAGGCTGCAATCAGTGACCTGAAGGTCTCTTGCACTTGCAGTTCTACCTTACAGGAAATCAAGAAATCTGCAAAAATATGGGGAACAGGATTCAAACTTATTTCTAAGTGGTGTCCCTCACTTTGTCTGAAATGTTTCATGTCTTTTCAGGTGTCAGTGGGTTGATTTGCCTAACAGAAGGGGTAGGAATGAGCAAGTTAGCCAGGTAATCAGGTGCACTGTGGTACCTCTTCTGCAGGCACAGCAGCACAGGATTCTGAGATGGGGCCTCCAGGCAAAGCCAGAATCTCCCACTGACACTCCCCTGCTGTGTCTTGGCTAATTTTTCAAGTCTCTGGTACAGTGGCACAAGGACTGGTTTATAATCTAACTGTAAAGCCACTGGAATTCAGTGGGTTTCTAAAAACAAGGAGTTGTTTTTAGAAAACAATGTCCTTTCCTTCATATCTGAGCACTTTTCTGCTAAACTTCTTCCAATTTAGTTCAAGTACATGTTCAGCAAATCCATATTTGAGCAGGATGGAAGCTGAGTTAATCACCAGTGATCTCTGATACTAAAACAAGAAAAATAATCAAATCAGGAAGTGCAGCCTGATTTTTGGTGGCAAAGTACTTCTTGCCACCAGAACTTTCACTGGAAGTAAAGCACAGTCCCTCTTCCTTCCGCTCCCTAAATCCATTTAAGGTCTTGAAAGAAAAGCATGTTTATTTTAGACAAATAGTGCTGTGCTGAGTAATAGACTGCCTTTGTACCCAGATGCAGCAGTGTTCTGTAGCATTCCTGAGACTTGGAACATAAGCCTTGACTCTTGGAGAGCTGTGACTTTTCTCCCCCTCAGAAAAACTCACCTGTTCTTCACCAGGACCTCGTGAGGCATTCACAGCCTCAGCTCCTCAATTCCCCAGGCTTGCATGGTGCCACGTTCCTCCCACGTGCTGAGGCTTCTGGGCTGTCCCAGAGTTAATTCTGGGGCAAATGCACATCCCATTGTCTGTGCATGAGTTTCACATGCCCTTGGAAGGGTGGTTTTGCTGCTGTTAATAGTTCTTCTCCCCTGTCTAGGTACACATTGGTTATCTCCCCAACAAACAAGTGCTTGGCCTCAGCAAGCTCGCTAGGTAAGTGTTCTAATGAAAGTGATGCTAATTTGTAAAAAGGATTCCAGGCTGTGCTAGCTGTGCTAATCTTTTTAATCTCCTCTCCCTCTAAAGCTCAGCCCACTTTGTGTCCTGGATTTGGATTTAGACCAATCCTCAGCATTGTTTTATTTGTGTGGAGAGGACAGATAAGTCTTGGAGCTGTGTGTTAATTCTCACCAGTGGCTGCAGCAGAGCCCTGATGCTTTTTTAGATTCCCCCAGAGCACTGGGGTCTGCAAGGAGCTCTGAGGCAAAGAACAAGAGAATTTTGTTCTGTTCTAGGGCAGGCCACAAAAACCAGTGAGAATTTCCAGCTCTTTACCACTTGGCTATAAATTGACTAATAAGAACAAAAATCTGAAAACTGTAAATGAACACATTTTATGGATATAAATTAAATCTAAAGCTTTCATCTCTTAGCTGACTCTTCAGAAAAATGTGGTGTACATTTCTTTCACTGAAAACTTGCTGAGAGTGCTGTGGGGTAGATTTTATAGATAAAGTGCAGCCTGAGAAACAAAGCAATTGTGATACACTTGAGAAATCCATTTATTATGTAAAATAGCTTTTTTCCTCAGCAACTGCCCTCGGGTCAGTTGTTGCACTGACTCTTGGTTATTAAGTGACACTTTCTCGTGCTGGTGAGGAAGAAGATGGTAGATCCCTTCAATAAGCAGATTATTTGAGATCAGAGTGGAAGGGTCCCTTTTGGAGAAACAAACCTAAAAATTTGGCTGAAGCTCAGAAAGACAACATAGGTTTTGCTTTCCCTGATGGGTCTGTTAATCCTGCTGTAGTTCCAGGCTGGAAAGAGGTTTTTCAATGTGTAGATTTTCTCCTGCATGTTTTTTTTTGTGTCTGTGGGAGCTGCTGGAACTGTAGGCTGGAGTTCTGAGCTGTCAGACCTGCAGCTGCTGGGCAAAAGTTTTCATCTGTTAGCTGCTCATGCTTGGGATGTGTGGGGCATCCCATGGCTGGTGTTGGGTTTGGGTGGGTCTTTAAGTGGTGCAGGGCTGGGGAGTTTGTTGTTGGTGGTTTTTGGAGTTGGATTTCTGAAGAGAATCCATTCCTCCTGAAGAGTCTGTCCTCGGCACGTGGTTTCATTTCTGCAGGGCTCCAACGCAGGATCAAGGATCACATTTGAAATGTGCATCCACTGGTTTGTGCTTGCTCTGGTCTCTATTTCTCTCTTGACTGCAGCTGTAAAAAGGAGCTCAAAATGCTTTTCATGGATTTTTTTTTTTTTTAAAATGCAAGTGGCAACATGGTGCTGGGAAGATGCAATTTTCCTCCTGTTTATCCTCAGAATGGAAACCTGCATCAATATGTGCAAGGCTTCCTGCACTGTGCTCAAAGGTTAAATCTTGCCTCTTTCTAAAGTGAGGGTGAAACTCCCATATACTGCAATAATGAAAAGATTAGATTCTTGTATAACAAAGTGTTCTCACTTTTGTGTGCTTGCCATGAAGGGGTTTGGGGGGTAAATCATGCCTCCCTTTGGTGCCCTATATAATGCAACCAGTGTTCAAGCAAAGATTTGTGAGGCTGTTGGTGCTCTAGGCCTAATCTTTCATAATAGGATTAGTTTTATGTGGTGAGTTTCTGTAGTTGTGGATGACCTGCATTCAGTAAACAAACATCTTTCCCTGGGTTTTAAGCTCAGGCTTGAAAATGCTCTTTCAAATAACTGTTTTTACATAAACACCTTGTTAGGACTTCTGTGCAATATCTGAGCATGTTTCCTATCCATATGGTTAATCTAAATATTGTGTTGCTTTGTTTTATGCTGTCACACAACCATTTCATTGCTGGAGGGGAGTTTGTGCATTTAATTCTCTCTAAAAAACAGCAGGAGAGTCTCATTGTCAGGGATGATTCTTGTAAGTGATGCTTCAGGCTGCCAGCCAGTGTCTGGCTTTTGTCTGGTGTGACCAGACAGGTATCAAAGCTTGCTGTAGCAACTCCTTTTTGTGGCCACTTGAAGTGTAATTAAGCATTTGAGGTTGGCATGAACAGCCCCTGCAGTTACAGAGCAATTATATGGATTTTCTTAAATGTGTGGATTCTAGAGCTGTCTTTGAGTGTCACTTCCACTGCCCAGCAATGGCTTAAATTTGGAGTTGTATTGGAGGGGACCATTAAGGTGGTCCCTGCACTGAAATGTGAAGGATGGGGTGAGATATGAGTGGGTGGAGAGATTCTGTTTTAAATAAGACCAAATCTGTCTCATTGTTCTCAGCTAAATTTGTGGTCAAATGCAAGAATCCAAAACATTCCTTGCTCAATTTCAGCATTCTGGGCATCCATTATCTGAGCTGACCTTAAGGCAGCATTTGGTCTAGTCTGAAGCGCAGGGAAATGTTCAGGAATTAGGGCTCAGGGAGACTTTGGACATGAATTCCAAAGGTGGGTGGGGATACAAAGAATTCCAAGCCAGCAGAAGGAGACCAGAGAAGTGACTGTTTTGCCCTAAAATAGTCCCTGGTGCTGCAGGTGGGGGGAAGCTGTCACTCAACACAGTGACGTGCCAAGGGCAGCCCGTGAGGAATACCTGGGCAGCCATGGATTTACACAGGTCAGCACAGGGCTCTCTTTTGGCAGCACCAAATTAATTGTGAAGATCAGTCAGTGGCCAGCTGGAAATAACTGTAATATTGTCTTTTTCCTTTCTCCTTTAGGATCGTGGAAATATACAGTAGAAGGTTACAAGGTAAACACGAAATTTGGTGTTTGTTGTGTGCACTCCTCTCCTAGTCAGTGCAGGGGGCTGGTAACTGGGGGTGGGCTGTAAATGTGGAGTTTAAGAGAGGAGAAAAAGGCTTCTTGAAGAGGTTGTGTTATTGTTCTTAGCCTCTGCATTCCCAGTGAAGGTAGCTTCTGCCTAGGAAACTAAATGGAGGCTGGAACTGATTCCAAGGATGAATGTGCTCCAGGTAGAGCTGCCAGGAATAACTAAACCAGTTGGATGCTGCTGGGGATGAGCTCTCCTGCAGAGATTTGGAGAGATGCCTTCAGGAATCCTTGTCTGAGGCAATGGAGCAAGAGCTGCCTCCTGCCCCTGAGAAGGAGAGGAAGCTGCAGGGTCCAAAGCCTTGGGTTGGGCTGATCCTGCTGCCTTTGTCCTGTACTTAAATTTGGCCTGGTCTTGGCAAGAGAAGTCTCAGTGACCACCAGGCTGGTGAATAGAGGGTGCTAGAGCTGCAGGAAGTAAAGCTTTGCAGGACAAAGCTCATTTTTTTATCTGTTTCCTTTCCCTAAGAAGAGAAATTGGGCATGTGGAATAAATGGTGCAGCAGTAACATTGGGAACAAACACATTAAAAACTGAAACAGAGCAGAGAGGCAAGAAAATCTTCTTGCAAAATAGGAAATGGGGGAGCTATTAGAACAAATTGTGGTTGGAGAGATGGAATGCAAAATGGCTCCAAATATAAACAAGAAAATAAAAGGTTTGTTCCAGGATACAAATGGAAAAGAGGATGGATGGGGCTTGGAGCAAGCTGGTCTGGTGGAAGGTGTCCTTGCCCATGGTAGGGGGTTTGGAATGGGATGAGCCTTAATGTCCCTTCCACCCCAACCCATTCTGGGATTCTGGGAGTCTGAATTGCCTGTTGTTCCCTCAGTCCAGGAACGCCTTACCAAACAAATTGCAGTCGCCATCACAGAAGCCTTACAGCCCGCCGGGGTCGGCGTCGTCGTGGAAGCTACGTGAGTGATCCAGCAGTTCCAGGGGTGGGATCCAGCAGTTCCATGGGTGGGATCCCAGCTGGGTGGGATCCCAGGAGTTCCAAGGGTGAGATCGCAGCTCTGTGTGATCTCAGCTCTGTGTGATCCAGGGGTGGGATCCTAGGAGTTCTAGGGGTAGGATCCCAGATCTGTGGGATCCCAGGTGTTCCATGGGTGGGATCCCAGGTGTTCCAAGGGTGGGATCCCAGGTGTTCCAAGGGTGGGATCCCAGATCTGTGTGATCCCAGGTGTTCCATGGGTGGGGTCCCAGCTCTATGTGATCCCAGGTGTTCCATGGGTGGGATGCCAGATCTTCCATGGGTGGGATCCCAGGTGTTCCAAGGGTGGGATCCCAGGTGTTCCAAGGGTGGGATCCCAGGTGTTCCAAGGGTGGGATCCCAGGTGTTCCAAGGGTGGGATCCCAGATCTGTGTGATCCCAGGTGTTCCATGGGTGGGGTATTGGAGGGGACCATTAAGGTGGTCCCTGCACTGAAATGTGAAGGATGGGGTGAGATATGAGTGGGTGGAGAGATTCTGTTTTAAATAAGACCAAATCTGTCTCATTGTTCTCAGCTAAATTTGTGGTCAAATGCAAGAATCCAAAACATTCCTTGCTCAATTTCAGCATTCTGGGCATCCATTATCTGAGCTGACCTTAAGGCAGCATTTGGTCTAGTCTGAAGCGCAGGGAAATGTTCAGGAATTAGGGCTCAGGGAGACTTTGGACATGAATTCCAAAGGTGGGTGGGGATACAAAGAATTCCAAGCCAGCAGAAGGAGACCAGAGAAGTGACTGTTTTGCCCTAAAATAGTCCCTGGTGCTGCAGGTGGGGGGAAGCTGTCACTCAACACAGTGACGTGCCAAGGGCAGCCCGTGAGGAATACCTGGGCAGCCATGGATTTACACAGGTCAGCACAGGGCTCTCTTTTGGCAGCACCAAATTAATTGTGAAGATCAGTCAGTGGCCAGCTGGAAATAACTGTAATATTGTCTTTTTCCTTTCTCCTTTAGGATCGTGGAAATATACAGTAGAAGGTTACAAGGTAAACACGAAATTTGGTGTTTGTTGTGTGCACTCCTCTCCTAGTCAGTGCAGGGGGCTGGTAACTGGGGGTGGACTGTAAATGTGGAGTTTAAGAGGGGAGAAAAAGGCTTCTTGAAGAGGTTGTGTTATTGTTCTTAGCCTCTGCATTCCCAGTGAAGGTAGCTTCTGCCTAGGAAACTAAATGGAGGCTGGAACTGATTCCAAGGATGAATGTGCTCCAGGTAGAGCTGCCAGGAATAACTAAACCAGTTGGATGCTGCTGGGGATGAGCTCTCCTGCAGAGATTTGGAGAGATGCCTTCAGGAATCCTTGTCTGAGGCAATGGAGCAAGAGCTGCCTCCTGCCCCTGAGAAGGAGAGGAAGCTGCAGGGTCCAAAGCCTTGGGTTGGGCTGATCCTGCTGCCTTTGTCCTGTACTTAAATTTGGCCTGGTCTTGGCAAGAGAAGTCTCAGTGACCACCAGGCTGGTGAATAGAGGGTGCTAGAGCTGCAGGAAGTAAAGCTTTGCAGGACAAAGCTCATTTTTTTATCTGTTTCCTTTCCCTAAGAAGAGAAATTGGGCATGTGGAATAAATGGTGCAGCAGTAACGTTGGGAACAAACACATTAAAAACTGAAACAGAGCAGAGAGGCAAGAAAATCTTCTTGCAAAATAGGAAATGGGGGAGCTATTAGAACAAATTGTGGTTGGAGAGATGGAATGCAAAATGGCTCCAAATATAAACAAGAAAATAAAAGGTTTGTTCCAGGATACAAATGGAAAAGAGGATGGATGGGGCTTGGAGCAAGCTGGTCTGGTGGAAGGTGTCCTTGCCCATGGTAGGGGGTTTGGAATGGGATGAGCCTTAATGTCCCTTCCACCCCAACCCATTCTGGGATTCTAGGAGTCTGAATTGCCTGTTGTTCCCTCAGTCCAGGAACGCCTTACCAAACAAATTGCAGTCGCCATCACAGAAGCCTTACAGCCCGCCGGGGTCGGCGTCGTCGTGGAAGCTACGTGAGTGATCCAGCAGTTCCAGGGGTGGGATCCAGCAGTTCCATGGGTGGGATCCCAGCTGGGTGGGATCCCAGGAGTTCCAAGGGTGAGATCGCAGCTCTGTGTGATCTCAGCTCTGTGTGATCCAGGGGTGGGATCCTAGGAGTTCTAGGGGTGGGATCCCAGATCTGTGTGATCCCAGGTGTTCCATGGGTGGGATCCCAGGTGTTCCAAGGGTGGGATCCCAGGTGTTCCAAGGGTGGGATCCCAGGTGTTCCAAGGGTGGGATCCCAGGTGTTCCAAGGGTGGGATCCCAGATCTGTGGGATCCCAGGTGTTCCATGGGTGGGATCCCAGGTGTTCCAAGGGTGGGATCCCAGGTGTTCCAAGGGTGGGATCCCAGATCTGTGTGATCCCAGGTGTTCCATGGGTGGGGTCCCAGCTCTATGTGATCCCAGGTGTTCCATGGGTGGGATGCCAGATCTTCCATGGGTGGAATCCCAGCTCTGTGTGATCCCAGATGTTCCAGGAGTGGGATCCCAGGAGTTCCAGGGGTGGGATCCTGGCTTCGTGTGATCTCAGGTGTTCCAGGGGTGGGATCCCAGGAGTTCCATGGGTGGTATCCCAGATCTGTGTGATCTCAGGTGTTCCATGAGTGTGATCCCAGCTCTGTGTGATCCCAGATGTTCCATGGGTGGGATCATGGCTCCCTGTGCTGCGGGGCTGGTGCCTGGTAGCTCTGAGCTATGCTTGGTTGTCAGGCAGAGGGATTAGTAATAACAATAATAATAATAACAACCACCCTGTTAATAATAACATATTACTAGTAGTAATAAAAAATTAGTAATCCTGATGTGCTGGAGCCCAATTTAAAGTGGGTGCTGCCTGATCCTCTGTGGAGATGTGGCACTGAGGAGCTGTCCCCTCCACCAGATCCATGCTGTGCTCCTTCTGCCTCCTTGAGCAGTGCAGAGCCTGGCACCAGCAGCAGGCATGTCCTGTGATCAGAGTGCACCTGGGGAAGGTGGGATTTTCCTGGGATCAGAGGAGAGAAGGCAGAGCTCAGTGGCTGAGGATGTGACTCTTCCACAGCTGAGGAGCTGCAGATGCCATTTCTGGTTGTGGAGGTTTTGAGACCTTCCCAGAACTGAGTGTGACCGTGTAAGAGACATCTCTCCCTGTGGGATTCCCTTCCCCAGGAGTGTTCCTGGTGCACTGACTGCCCTCTGGTTTCTCCTAGGCACATGTGCATGGTGATGCGTGGGGTACAGAAAATGAACAGTAAAACAGTGACCAGCACAATGCTGGGGGTGTTCCGGGAAGATCCAAAGACCCGTGAGGAATTCCTGACACTCATCAGGAGCTGAAACTGTGTCACCCTCTGGATGCACTCTGGATTGTTCTGTCCTGTGTCACTGTCTGTCCTTGTTCCCAAGTCCCACTTCTAAACTAAATTGTCGTGAATTGTTGTCATAGTCTTTGTGCAGTGAAAGGCTTCTGGTGGCACGTGGGAAAGGTGGGATGAGGGAGGCTCCTCCTGGATTTCCACTGATGCTGATGTCACTGAGTTACAAGCCACAAACGGGAGTTTGGAAATGTTTTTCCATCCATAATGCAGAATATCCAGCTGTCAGGAGAGAAGTGGGGCTCAGGAGTGAAGTGGGTATTTATGAAATAGTTGTGTTTGTTAGAATAAATGTGGAGCAGCACAGGAAACACCTGAAAGGATGTGGATCTTTGTAGGATTGGGATTGTCCTGAATTATTGGACCATGTTTTATTGCAAGTCCTGCAGTGGCTGGATATGTGTGTTATACCTCTGAATTGTTACCTCTGGTGTGTTTTATATTCTTGCTAGTATTAACCTTCCTTTTCTGTGGTTGTTTTATTTTTTTTTGTTTTGTTTTGTTTGAGAAATGTGTAAACTCCATTTTTCCTATCCTCTTAACAGGCAGGGAATTAACTTCTGAATTATTTGGGGCACAGCCCTGTCTCAGTGCAAAGGGGTTTATGCACCTTTTTCTCTGTGCCTCAGAATGTCTGACCACTTGAACTGTCAGTTTCTTACTGTTTTTAAGGAAGCTTTAACAGAGGAGAGGAAAAAACCCTGCAGAGTCTACCTGCAGAGTACTGAGGTATCCAAAGAGGTTTTTAATGATATTTATATCTTGAGCTTTCCTTCTTGGATTTCCATGGGTTAGACTGAGAAGCTAAAATTAGTCTGATAATGGGAAAATGAAGATTTGCAAGCATTCCAAGGTGTCCATTTCCAATGCTGGACCAAAGGTGAGCATGAAATCCTGAGCACAGCACATGGTACCTCCCCTCCCTGCCGACAGGTTGGGTTATTTCAGGGCAGGGTAACCTGGAATGACAACAGCTCATTTCATAAGAGCAGCTGACAAAAGCATTTCCAGGGCCACCAGAATGAATCAAACCACATTTTTTTCCCCCCTGTGTGTGTGGCAACTTCTGTAAGTGGCAGAATTGGTACAAAAAGTTTCAGTCCAGCTGGACTTGGCTGAACTTCTGCTTTGTTGCCATTTTAATGGGTGTTTTGTAACTCTTAATTGGGAAAAGATGAGGAGCAAATGAAAACCACCCCGCTCACACCCAGCTTGCAAAACAGATGTCAGCCAGGGGGGTGGATGCCCACAGGTTCCCAGGGCTCTCTGCTTTGCTGGACATCAATCCAAGATGTCCTGGCCATGAACCTCAAGGGCAGTTCCTGCTCTGGCCAGCTGCATCCCACCAACTTTCCTCCCTCTTGCTCCAGTTGCAAACAAAATAAAAATCATGTTTGGTCAGATTGGGCCTAAAGAATTATTTCAAGGAGAACAGGCTCATGTGTTTAATTACACTAATTTTACTTTGAGGACCTTCACAGCATTATTGGAAGAATCTTTCAGAGCATCCTCTGTGCTGGGTTCTGTAGGATTAGGTGCTGGAACAGTGTTTGTCTCTGGTGTAAACAAGCTGTGCTGCACATTGCTAAGCCACACCAACTCCATGGCATTTGTTTTCCTGAAAACAAAGTTTTCAGTTCAGTATGTTACAAATATCCAGCTGAAAAGCCTTAAATCTTTCTTGCCTGAGCTTGGCAGTAAACCTCTCCTTTTAGAAGGAGATTTTGAGGACCAAAGGGGCACACAGCAGTACACTTATTTCTCTTTCCTTGCTTTGGGAATTAAGTCTCTGTAAAACACTGTCTTGGTCCTGAGGCACCAAAAAAGTTGTGTTTTAACCACTTATCTCTATTCAGGATAAAGTTCACATTGCACCACCACTGTTCTTTATTTCCATGTGACTTGTAGTCCTTAAAACACCTCTCTCTACTCGTGGCCTTGGATTTTGTTCCCATTTTTGCTGTTGTCAATCTCAGTGCGTTTTTTGGGATGTCAGCATTGTCCAAACACAGCAGCTCTGTGTAAATATGTAAAGGATGTACAGCCCCTGTTGTACTGCTCACCAGTCCCTGTTTGTCTCTGAAACATTAAAGGAAAATGTTATCCTTTGGAGTGGGAGCATCCTTGGGGGACTGGAGGTGATGGCACTGCTCAGGGGAAGGGCCAGAGCTCCCTCCCCCAGCTGGAGATGGTTTTCACTCGTGGATGAGGTGCTGGGTTGCTCCTCTGGGCTGGGTGGTGCTGTTATCCACAGGTGAGTCCCCACTGGTGACTGGGAAGCAAAAAAACCTCCAGGATTTGTTGTCACCTTCTTCTTACTGCTGCTTGGAGGCAGGGGAACCAAGAGCAAATACACTGGAGCAGGGGTGGTGAGGGGCAGGGGCTGCTCCCCTGGGTGGGGTTTCACAGTCTTCTTGTACCCTTTGTGCCCTTCCTGAGCTGTCCTGGAGGCCTCACATTGGCCTGGGGAAATTCCTGGTTCCTGGCCAGGTGTTCAAGTTACCTGAACAAATAAATCCCATCAGTATCTGTGACAAGGGACCTGGAAGGTGAGGCCAGGGTTGGGTTGGGTTGCCCCATGGGGTGCAGAGTGGGTAGATTGCCTTAAAGCCATTCCTACTGTCCTCCAGCCTCCCAGGAAGCAGATATTGCTGGAATTTAGGGGAAAAAAATATAAAATGCATGGATCCCAGACTCGTGAGGAGCAGGGCAGCCCAAGTGCAGAGGGAAGGGGGTCACAGGGTCTGTGTCCACTGTGGTGGCCAGGCAGGGAGAGGGGATGATGAATGGAGCCTCCTCCAGCCCCTTCTGTCCTTTTGATGCAAATGGTCTGAACTGTTTGGAAATAAAGCCCCAGGAGCATTGGCAAGACCCATCCTCGTGGTGAGGCTGAGTTCTGTCTTTCCCTCAGCTGTGCATGAAAAAGCTGCTGCTTGTGGTGGGAAGTGGGAAGTGGTCTGTTTGGGAAAACAGGCACTTCTGCAAGGAATTATCTATTCCCTGCTTTTTTTTTTTTTTTTTTTTAAGGTGTGGGATTGGGAAGGAGCCTCACTGGTTTTGCCATCATGGGAAAATCTGTTTTCATCGGGGTGAGAAAATATTTCGCTTCAAAGTATTTTGCTTCAAATATTTTGCTTTATAGCTAAAAAAAAAAAAAAAAAAAAAAGACAAACCCAAAAAAAAAAACCCAAAACAAAAAGCTAAAACAGGACTAAAACCTGTTAAATACAGGGACATCCTCCCAGCCCTGTCCTGCCCCATTTGCCAGGATCCCACCTGATCTATCATGTGGTCAATTCCTTTCCTGATGCTCTCCAGTGCTATGTGTTGCTAATACATTTTATTTTCTCAAGGGAAAATATCTGAGCAGCTTCTTTGAGGTTTTTTTTCTCTCGCTTTGGTTATTTTGGGTGTCTCCCATCACCTCTGCCCCTGTGCTGTGGAGTGACCAGTCCATAAATCCCTGTGCCATGTCCAGCCAGGCCCTCACCAGCTGTGTTCCACCTCTTGGAGCAGGTTTTTATCATGGAATCATGAAATTTGGGAGAGCCCTCCCTGGCCACTGAGCCCCACAGTTACCCCAGCACTGCCAAGCCCACCAGGACGCTCCAGTTCAGGCAACTTCCTCCAGCTCTGGACTCCAAATTAGGCCTTTTTAGACAAAAATCTGCATTCCAGCAGACTGAGTGGCTGCAGGCAAGGGCTGGGATCATCCCAGAGGCTTCGTGCAGCCTCCACAACCTCCCACACCTTGGAGAGCTGCTTGAAGGGCTCCAGCAGCTCCTCAGCTGCCCCTGGCTCCTGCTCCTGTTTCTGGAGCCCTGCTGGAGTTGGGGCAGAGCCTGTAATGAACTGTGACCTTTGAGCCTTGGCTGAGCCCCTCTGGCCAGCTCCTGGAAATAACTCCTAGGAAAAGCTTTGCCTTCCAGCTGTTTTGGAAGTTACACTTATGATTTAGGAGTTGAGGGGGCATAAAACATGAAAGATCTTGTTAATAAGTCTTGGTCTGGGAGTGACAGAAAAGAAATCACAGTATTCAAAGAAATATTGCTAAAATACACAAAGAATATAATCACAAGGAATTTATTTGTTGTTTTTAACAAGTTTATATTGTGTTTTTGGTGTTGGGGTGTTGCAGAGGTGATTTTGGGAGGTGAATGTACCACGTTCCCTGTTTGCTCTTCTCCACACCAGGACTGCAGCAGTGAAGCGAAGGTGAAAAACTCACACTAAGAGGGATCAACTCCACTGCAAAGGCCTGAAAATTATTTAAAAAGTGGCAAGGTAAAGCAGAGTGGTGCTGCTCTGGGCTCGAATGTGTGGATGCCATGGAGGGAGGAATTCCTGGGACCCTGGCCAGCTGCTGTGGGAAGGTGTCCGTGCTTCAGCTCCCTCCTGCCCTGGCTGTGGGTGCCTGTGCACCCTCTGAGCATCCCCTGGTTCCAGCACAGCTCATCCTGCACTGGCATCTCCTCAGCTCCCTTGTCCTGGGACAAGGCATGGAGCTGCTGGAGGGCTGCAGGAATGGCTGGGGAGGTGACAGTCACTGCTCCAGCATGAGGTGCATCAATGTGCAGGAAAAAAAAGGCAAAATTTCAGGATACAGCCACTGGAGCAGGCTCCCCAAGGAAGTGGTCACTGCACCAATCCTGCCAGAGCTGAAGAAGCATTTGGACAATGTTCTCAGGCACAGGGTGGGGTTGCTGGGGTGTCTGTGCAGGGCCAGGAGTTGGACTGGATGCAAAATGTGGGTCCCTTGCAGCTCAGGACATTCTGTGATCTCTGCTGGGTTTTGATGCTGTGAAGGGTGCCAGCCCTTGGCTGTGGGCACCCGAACTGGCAGAGCCCCAGGTGCCAGCCCTGGGTCTGTGCCCACAGCCCGGGTCTGTGCCCATACCCTGGGTCTGTGCCCACATCCCAGCCCTGTGCCCACACCCCAGCCCTGTGCCCACATCCCAGCCCTGTGCCCACTTTCTCTTCTGCAGCCTCTTCTCCATCGCTCCTCACCGCAGGACATAGCTGGGAGGGAAAAGACTCTTGGTGCTGGAAGGGAGAGAGAGAAGGACGGGAAAGGTTTTGTAGGGAAGCAGCAGAGGGAGGGAGGGAGGGAATTAGGGCTGGCAGGGGTTTGCAGAGGCCATGCCCGGCTCAGGGATGCCCGGGCTCCGGCGGGTCCCGGCTCCGCAGCGCCCGGGTCGCGCAGTCTGTGGCTCCCTCTGCTGAGCCCGGCCCCGAGCTCTGCCGGCCGCAGGAGGAGCAGGGCCTTCCTTGGGGCTGGAAATCTGTTTTTGGGAAGCCCACGGATCACCCGAATGCCAGGCTGAGGGTGTGGGGGTGGGTGAGGGGCATGCAGCCCCTCCGCTGCATCCCGCTGCTGGGTGATGCTGCAAACACCCACCTGTGCTGCCTCTGGACAGGGGTGGGGATGGGGCTGGTTTGTCCAAAAGCAGAGGCTACATGCCACAATGAGGTATTTAAAAAATTATTATTATTTAAAATTAGCCCCAAAATCGATTTTCTTTAGAAAAGGGGGGATTTTGGCTGAGCTGGACCCCATCTCCTCTGACCAGGCTCTGTCAGTGGGGTGTTTTGTGGAGAAAAGATGGAAAATCATAGAAACACAGAATGGTTTTGGTTGCAAAAAAAAGAGATTGTCTTCTGCCCAGTCCCCTGCCGTGGGCAGGGACACCATCCACTATCCCAGGTTGTTCCAAGCCCTATTTAACCTGGCTTTGAACACTTCCAGGCATCGGGCAGCCTCAGGTTCTCAGGACAACCTGTGTCATGGCCCCAGCACCTTCTGAGTAATGAATTCCTTCCTAACACCTCATTTAAATCTCCTCTTTTAGTTTAAAACTGTTCCCCTGCTGTTCTGCTCCTCTGGGCACCTGCTCTGCCTGTGCTGGGCTCTGGGAGAAGCCGTGGGGAGCTCTGTGGGTATCAGGTGCCCAAGCTGATCCCATGCCAGGACCACCCATCCCTGCCCCACCTCGCCATGCTGCAGCCCCAGGGTGCCCATTCCAGGGGTGCATTCCTGATCCCTTTGCTGTCCCCAGCTAAAGCAGCTCCCTGGTGGTGGCAGAGGCCACGCTGCTGGCCTGGGCTGCCGGGAGAGCTGGGTGTTTGTAAATCCTGGGAGCATTCCTGGCTGGCAGCCAGGCCAGCAGCATCCAGCAGGCGTGGGGAATTCATTATTCCTTGATCCCGAGGAGCTCTGCTGGAAAAGACCTCTCCCTCTTGCATAAAAACTTCCCTGGAGTGGGAAATCCCTGCCTGCTGCCACTGGTAGGTCGTTCCCGGGATATTCCAGCCAGTGTTAAATATGAGGAATTTGTACCCACAGCACGAATCAGGTCAGGGAGAAGGGACAGGAGCATCCCCTTGGAAGGTGCACTTGCCTGGCTCCAGGGCTGGGGCTGCTTCTCCACCACCTTTCAGAGTAGGTAGACATGGAATAAAAGATGATGTTAACAAATGTGGGGTTATCCAGCTCCTGCTGGGATCACGAGAGCCCAGCAGCTGTGAAACAGCAGCCACCAGCTCCTGGCTCTGCTCCCAGCTGGGCAGGGGCTGCAGCCTCTGCCAGGCAGGAGAAGGGGACAGGATTTCCCCGGGCTGGATGGGGCTCAGGTGTGGTGGAATCCAGGTGCAGGCAGGCAAAGCCTTTAGTGTCTGGAATGGATTCACCCAACAGCTTCTGCCAGCATGGAAATGGTTTTTTTTCCCCTCCTGCTTTTCCTTTTTGAAGGCTCTTTCCTTTTGCCAGGCTGCAGGACCCACAGACTCTTCCTAAGCCATGGCTGCCACCGACTTTCCTTGGAGCCTTTTCAGCCCTTCCAACTCCACTTTTCCAACCCAGGTGTTTCTGCCTTTTCCTTTTTCTTTCCATTCTCTGTTAGTGCAATAACCCTGCACTGTGAGACCCAGACAGCAGCACAGGAACCTGGAAAGGCAAATTGTTTGGAAGGAAATTGTTTGGAAGGAGATGGCTTTTTTTTCTTTTTGGATTTAGGTTTCTCTGAGCTGCATTGGGAGGCCAATTCCCAATGAGTGCAGGCAGCCATGGCCAGTGGGCTGTGATGTGGATGGACAGGGAAATTCAGGTGGGACTGAGCACCATGGCAAATATTTCCCCTCTGGGGTGGCCTGGCCCAAGATGCTTGGGAGCATCCCAAATAAAAGGAGCTTGAGGACATGGTTTTGGGGTCTTGGCACCATCAGCATTTGGAGAGCTCAGCAGGAGCCTCATCCTAGGAGAAGCAGCAGATGAAGTGTTCAAACAACCTGAATAAACCCCATGTCTGCAAGTTCTGCTCCTCATGGGGGACCTGAGCCACCCAGGCTGTGGAGGGACAGGACAGCCAGGAGGTCTCTGCAGGGCATCCCTGGACCTGGATGCAGGAATGGCCAGGCTGATGAGGCAGAGAAGAGCCTGCAGGGCTGGGCTTGATCAGCCTGGAGATGTGGAGGCTCAGTTTGAGAAAATATGGAAAAACCAGGGGTAGAAGGTCCTGCCCGTGGTACTTCCCACAGCAGAGTATCCATGGGAAGTGGCAGCACCAGCTCTGAGTGTCCTTCCTGCTTGATCCAGCCCCAGGAGGGTCTGAAATGTGCAGGTTGTAAACCCAGAAAGAACCCAGCCTTAAATTCTTACCCCAAAAGTCTCCACACACACACTGAGGCTCTGGGCAAAGCCCCCATGTGCCTCCACACCCTCCAAGCTGCCCCAGCCCCAGTTCCTGCCGATTTCCAAAGAAAATCCTACATCTAAACAGCACCTGGGGCATGGGCATGGATGTCCCCAAAGGGACAGCGAGGCAGCTGCGTGGGGAATGCAGGGATTTGGAAGCTCTGCCACAGGCTTTAAATAAAGATCCCCAGCCCCCTGTGGAACTGTGGAGGGCTCCTCCCCTCTTGCCCACGGGACAATCTATTGAATTCCCATTTTTTTTTTTTTTGCCTGAAGGACTCCGAAGCCGCCTGCCAAGAAGGGGATAAATAAGGAGGCGCCACACCCCAGTGTTACAAAACCTTGTATTAATCATCTCCCTTCACTTTCAATATAGAGCAGATATGAAATATAGCCATGGTTCCTAGTTACACGGGAGGAAATGAGTAATAAATACATCGGAGCAAGTGGAAATCACGAGGGTGTTTCACTGGGAACAACATTGGAAAACTGTACACTTGCAAAGACTGGCATCTCCAAACATTAGTATTTCTTTATATCGGGAAGCTTTTACATGTAACAAACATGCTATTGCCGTATATGACCAAAAAAAAAAAAAAAAAAGGAATTAAAATTTAAAAAATAGGCATTGCTCGGCAACATTAACTAGGCAAAAATAGTTCTTTTGTGCACTAACTTTGTACAGAAAAACCAGGACAAAAGGCATGCATGGACAAGGAGAGGCTGCCCGGGAACGGCATGCAACAGAAGAGAGGTCAAAGCTCTTTAAAGTCAGCTTACAATAGGCATAAATACATCAGGGTTATATATATTAATAAGGGAGGAAGTATTCTGTTTAACATTATTAACATTCCTGTTTTTTTATGTATTTTTCTTTTTTTTTTTTTTTTTCTTCCTATTCCTCCCAGAGGAATACACATTCACCTTTAAGTAAAGATAAAGGAATACAAAAAATAAAACTCACTTTGCAAACTCTTGATGACTCGTATAAAATCAACTTTAGTGTTATCGTCGCTGTGTGCAAATTATAGACGTCTGCGGGACCTGTTTCCACCAGGCACATTCCCAAAGCCAAACCCGACATGGAGAAAGGCGACAACAGAAATCCTTCCCCTAAGCGCTGACCCCCATCACAGTTTGGGATTTTCCTGCTGGATGCTGCCACCCCTAAACCCCTTGGAGGGTTTTGCTGAGCTGAGCTCGGGGTGTCCCTGGGGATGGCACCGAAGGGACAGGCTCGTGTCCCCGAGGTGCGCGCCGGGCTGGCCGGGCTCCCCGGGGCCGGCTCGGGGGAACAGCACCAGGAAAAGGTCCCGGGGCCCGGGGCTGGAGCCGGGAGAGCAGCGGGATGGGGGGACTTGCCCAGCCGACCCCCGGGACCCCGCGGCGGCGACATCTCCGGCAGGACAGGAGGGGACAGTCGCAGCGGATACAAAAAGAAAGGCACTGCCGCTTTATTACTGAATATTTGACTTCACAGCCTCACTCGTGCAACTGTTGGAGGATTTTTTTTTCTTTCTTTCTATAAATAGCTTTTATTTCTTTTAGGATTCAAGCTTTTTTTTCCCCCCCACCCTTTTAAGCTTCTTTCCCTGGAGCTCTGCTGCCCGCACTTGGCACCGGCAGCCAGAGCCAGCAGCACTTCCCGAACACAACTGAAGCCACTTTTTTTGTTGTTTTTACTCAAAAAACAAAACAAGAAACAGCAAACGCAACTAAGTCGTTATTAACCTCTAGACTGTCAATGGAAAATAAGCTTTTTCTCTTTTTTTTTTTTTTTAACATCAAAAGGATAAAACAATTGAATTATTTGGTGGTTGTTAATAACAGACATTATCATGGTTCCCAGCCACAGCAAGTTAATAGGTAAAATATCCAAAATAATCTCTCTGAACAATCAGAAAACCTCCGTGTCCATAGTCAGCGAAGGAATAAATAGAATTTCAGCTCTGTAAATACACTGGAGTCTCCCTGAGGGAGGCTCCTGCCACGGTGGCTCTGCTCACACCTCACAAGCTGGGGGTGCTGGGGGGTGACCCAGGTCCCCAGCGCCGACCCCGCTTCTCCTTCACCTCCTCACACCTCTTCCCAACCTCCCTGGCCTTCAGGTTTTCCCTTCTCCACCCTCCCCATCACCCCCCTCAACCTCCTGTCTGCCGGGAAGCAGGACACCAAGGAACAGCAAACATAAAACATTGCATTTGGCACTTGGGTTTCTGTATACATATATATATATATATTTCTTTTTTTTTTAGAAAAACAACTTAAAAACGCTGCATGACAAAAGGATTCACACGTCTCCCAGCCCTGCCCATGCTCTGGCTCCCCCTAATCCTGGCACACGATGCTGCCCGTGTTCTCACAGCCCATTCTGGAAATATTGCTGCCACCCATAGCTCAACCAATTGATTTTATATTTGTTATTATTTCATTGGAGGACTCGGAGCAGGATCGGGAGCGGCAGGAGCATCACTGCAGGTCAGAGCAGTGCTGGGTCAGATTTACCAATTTAACACCAAATTTAGGTCCTGTTATCAAAAGCAGCAGTGGGTGAGGGGCAGCCCAGCCCCTGCCAGCCCCACGGTTAATGCCAAGAAAACAAGGCTGTGAAGCTGCATTTTGGTGCCCTTTGTGACTTGGGTTTTATTTGGGGGCTCCTTCATCCCTCATTGGCCATGCTGGAAAAGCCCCTTACGGCTGGATTTGGGCAGGCTGGGCCAGATGTGTGGAGCCAGGATGCAGGAAACTCTCCCAGTGTCCCCCAGTTCCCAGATTCCCCCTGGGACCCTCCTCTGGGCGAGATGCCCCCGCTCCATCCCGCATCCCAATCCAAGCGGGGCACAGGGACAGGCACCCTCCACTGCCCTGAGCACCACGCTGCCTCCACACTGCAGATCTCTTGGCTAAACTGAAAGGAAACTTTGGGGTTATTTTATTATTTCTGTTTCAATCTGGGCCCGCCGGGTCAGCCTGCAGCCGAGAGCAGCGAAACTCGAGATGGGACTGCCGGCCCCGAAGGCCCCGGGCAGGGCAGGCGAATCCTCCCCAAAGGGTTTTTGGTCACACACCCCCACGTGGTGTTCCGTGCTCCTTGGCATCCTCCTCCAGGAGCAGGGTTTGCCCACGGCGAACCCTCCGTTGTCAGCACTCTCCTCCTCCTCCTCCTCCTCCATGTCTGCCCCAAGCTCCCCGTGCTGCTTCACCATCGTCGCTGAGATTTTGATTTTTTTTTTTTTTTGCCATCTTTTCCCCCCCCCTTAGCATGGATGTAATAAATGACAACACAAATTCCAAGTCTAATGATATGTTCACAAGGACAATCTACACATTCACAAAATTAAAACAGGAGAGAGAGAGAGAGAGAGAGAGGAGAGGAGAGAGGAGAAGGGATGCAAGCTATCGCTGAGGCTCCCTCAAGCCCCGACCTCGCCGCTGGACCTGCAGCAGTTGTTGTCCCGGCCAGCGTCCCCGTGGCGACGCCTTCTAGATCGTGGAGGTTCTGTCGACACCATCTGCAAGCGGGAAGGGAGAATTAGGAACAGCCCCAGTGAGTATTGGTACCCCCCAAGCTGGGGATTTAGGGGATGGACCCCCAGAGCACCCCCAGCCCCTACAGCGAGGTGGTGTTGGGGCCACCCCCACCACCTCCCATCTCCCCAGGGGGTGCAGAAGGGTTTTGGGGTGTCAGTGCTCTGCTGGTTCCTCTGTGCCACCAACTGTCCCCACCCCACAGCAGCTTCCCCAGGTCGCTGTCCCAACAGCAGTCCAGGCCTTCTGCCACGACCCCACAACCCCTTTCCCAGGAGCAGAGGAGGTTTCTGGGCAGCCTGGACTTGTCACAAGGCAGGTGACAGTCTGGGACTCTCCTACAGCACCACAAGTCCATGTGTCCCTGAGCAGGAGCCAGGGGACAGGGACAGAACTGGTCCCAGAGGCTGCCTTGCCCGCAGTTCACCCAACCCTGCAACACCTGCACCGCAGAGGATGCAAAATTTTCCTCCATCTGAGGATCATGGAAGGACAAAAAGCCCCGAGGCATCCTTTCTGTCTCCCCAGAGCCCCTGTCCCCAGCACCCCGTGACAGCAGGGATGCATCCAGCCACAGCCCGATCCCAGGAGCGAGGGGTCCATGACCCACCCCAAAGCCTCACAACTGACCCCGGTACCAGCAGCCCCCTGTCCCCACCCCCGGGGGCAGAAATCAGCACCCAACAGCACTTCCAACCCTCCAGCCCTGATCCCACACCCCGTCCCCCATCCCAAACCCCATCCCCAGGATGGAAAGTGGCAGGAGGCAGCTCCCAGAGTGGCTGTGGAACAGAGAATTCCCTGTTACCACTTGGGGCACCACGGCCACCTGCCTCCTTGACACTAAAAACAAACAGGTTTGTTACGCCTTTTTTTTTTTTTTTTTCTCCCCCGAAAGGTTTATTTTTTTAAGAGCTATTTATAGCACAACCGGTTTGGAGAGGCTCGGGGAATGCGACCTGGAAAAAATAACTTGGAGGAACAGTACCCTGCAGAGGAACAAGACAGCTAAGCCTCGGCTGGGCACACGCCGGAGAAACGCTTCGGGTGACAGAAGTGTCCTTGTTTTCCCAGCCAGGGATGCTGCCAGGGCCCTGCTGCTTCCCACAGTCCTTGTTCTCCCGTTCCTCTCCCCAGGAAGGGCTGTTGCATCTGCAGGGAGCCTGGTGGCACTGGTCCTCTCCGAGGGCTCCTGTCCTCAGCCATGGGTCACAGTCCAGGATTCCGCAGCAGGACCCGAGCTGGTCACTGGGGACTCCGGGCGATGCCGGCGGCCGCGCTCATCCCATCGCCGGGGCCATCCCGCGTGCCTGGGGCTCCAGAGCGTCGGCAGGGGACACCGGGAGCTTCTGGTGACACCGGTGCTCTGTGCTGCACTGGGCTCTCCACTGCTCTGCTGCTGCTGCCGTTTCATCTTCCCTGCTTGTTTTTGCCCCGCTCCTCCTCCCTCCCCGTGCCCGCTCTCCGCTGGCACCCCCGGCCGTGTGAGCACTGCCAGCTCCAGGGCACGGCGCCCGGCACAGCCCCTGGCACAGCGCCTGGCAGGGATTCAGCCCCCAGCTGTGGGCACCCCTGGTGGGATCCGGAGGCGGAAGGGCACAACGCTCCAAAGGCTGTGACCCATCCGAGCGCCGGCAGCAGGGGCTTTATCGAGAGCTAACGAGAGTAGCGAGCTAACACTAATTATCATTAGCAAGCTGAAGAGTGGCTAATTAGCACGGACTCCACTAGTGCTGGTGCGATCCCTGCGTTCGGCTTTGCCCCCTGCCCCGGCCGCCTCGCTGAGAGAAGCCAACATTCCCATCGGAACACCCCCGGGAGCATCCCTGCGTCCGGCCCCGCCGCCGTCCTGCTCTCACAGCCACAGCCTGTCCCAGCTTTTGGGGGGCACGGGGCAGGTGCTGGGGGGCTCAGCAGAGGTGGCGTGGACGTGCTGGAAGAGCCCCAGGAGGAGGGAATGCTCACCGCTGAGTGCGTGCTCCGTCATGCTCAGGCACAGGGACTCCAGCCTGTTGTTGATGTCAGGTTCAGTCACCGGTACCTGGAACTCTGCAGGGAGAAAGGGAATAGGAGATCCTGGTCAGGGACCTGGCAGGGATCCTGCCTGCCTGCTCTGTGTGGGAAAATCATCTTAAAAATGCCCCAGGAGGGTCTGACAGGCCTCCCAGAAAAATCATCTTCAGCAAGAGACGCTCACAAAAGCAGTCATCACTCCCTGTTATCCATAAAGGATGAATCTGAGGGGGTTCAGGTGCTGGTAACAGATGTAGGGGACAGCTGGAGCAAGAGCAGAACCCCACCCAGGGAGGGGGCAGCCCTGGTCATCTCCTGGGGATGGATGCTGTCCGTGCAGGCAGGGTTAGTGCTTGGACATGGGATGGCAGCACAGACCAGCAGAGCCACTCTCTGGCTTCTCTGGGACCAGCCTGGCTCCCACTCAGCCACCCACGTCGTCACTGCCACATCCCTGGGGGGGTGAGCACAAAAAAGGGGACACACACATGAAGTCTGGAGTGTTCCAACACCCCTGTCCTAATCTAAACAGCAGCAAACTTTCCCCACCCTGCAGCAAACCCTGCAAATACAGCTTGTGCTACTGTGCTGGACGGCATCTCCCGCTTTCCACTGGCTCACAGGAACATGGGATGAGATCCAGGAGGGTTGAGGTCCCCCCACAGCCTGGCAAACAGCGGTTTGTGAGCCCAGCATCACATCATTGCTTATTTTCCTTGCGACTTAATCCACGTCTTTGGCTCCCCAATCCTCCTACGCCCTCGTCCACCGCAGGCTGACACACCAAGAGAAACCCATTTATTCTCCTGCAGCGCCTGAGAAATGTGCCCTTGTCCCGGTGTTTAATCAATACCTGGGAACAGCTGCTGCTCCTGCTGTAGGGAACATTTGCTGCCCAAATGCTGCAGTTTAACACCACTGGTGTGTGAGGCCAGGGAGCTGCCAGCCCAAAGCAGGAGTGTAGGGATGAGGGTGAGCTCATGGGGGATGGATTCCCTGTCCCGAGGTGTAAATGGTTATGGGGTGTTGGTAGGAAAAGCTCAAAGCTAAGGAAGGCATACACAAAGAGGCTTCCTCAGGGCCAGGATGCTCCAGGTCCAGGGTCCAAGGTCAGAGGGATCCTCCCTGAATCAGAGGATGCTCCCATACACAGGAGCACTTTGGCAGTGCTGGGGAAGGAAGCACTGACACAGCAGCACTTCCCTTCACACGCACTGTGGAAAGAATTTCCCCTGAGTGCGTGAGGGCAGTCCTTCCGCACCGGGGCTGTGTCCATCCATCAGGAAAAAGTGATGGATGAGCCACCACCTTCCCTCCTGACAGGAGCCCCCCAGAAAGGAGCCAGGCAAGGCACCAGCACTGTAACACACAGAGTCAAGGTGGCGCATACAGGGTCAGAAATCCCTCCAGGGATGTCTGTGATTATCCCAGGAATTCAGAGATACCCCGGTGGGAGCACACTGTGGGGAGGCTCACCTCTCACCTCCCCTCGTCTCACCTGGCTGTGGGTAAGTGGAAAAGCACCTCTGCTGCCTACCTGGCTGCTGAAACATCAGCATGGTCTGCGGGGACGTGTGGACCGGCAGCGAGCGCGTCCTCTGCACCGAGCTGTGGCTCCGGCTGGGCATGCTGTTACTGCCCCCAGGGTTGGCAAACCACAGGTTCTGTGGGGAGCAAACACAGCGTGTGGGATGCGAGGCAAAGCCCTCTGCGCCGTGGGTTTATGACCACTTTGGGCTTGTAGAATCACAGGATGGGTTGCGTTGGAAAGGACCTTAGAGATCATCTAGTACCATCCCTTGACATGGGCAGGGAGCTTCCACTATCCCAGGTTGCTCCAAGCCCTGTCCAGCCTGGCCTTGGGCACTTCCAGGGATCCAGGGGCAGCCACAGCTTCTCTGGGCACCCTGTGCCAGGGCCTCCCCACCCTCACAGGGAAGAATTCCTTCCCAGTATCTCATCTAAATCTCCCCTCTAGCAATTTAAAACCCTTCCCTTCCTCCTACCACTATATCTGCTCTTGCCAAAATTCCCTCTTTTATTTTATAAGCCACTTTAAGGACTCAGCTTTTCCCCTTCTGCTGCTTAGTTTGTCCCCCTGCCGCTGCTCCCACTTCCACATCCCACTGCACAGAGGGGAGCCCAACCCAAATTCCTGCAAACTGCCGGAAGAGCAGGCAAAAAACTGGGGATGTGGACAAGTCAGAGAAGAAAAACCAAAGGAAGTGGGAAAGGGACGGGAGAGCCAGAAAGGGCAGGAACGCCGACCAACCTGTCTGCCTTGCTTGAGGATGGCGGGGCTGGCGGCAGGGCTGCGCTGGGGGGTGCCCAGCAGCCCCGTGGGGCCCAGCAGCCCCAGCCGGGCCGTGGGGAGGTTGCGGGAGGGGATCTGGAACTGCCGGGGGTTCCTCCGTGCCAGCCCTGCCCCCGCGGATCCGGCGGTCGGCAGGGAGTTGGACTGGCCAAAGCCTCGGCTGCGGAGAGAGACAGGGCTGGGGTGAGGCACTGAGCCTGCAGGGGGTCCTGACATCCCATCCCCACTGAGGGTGGGACACTGAGCCCTGGGAAGGGGGTCCTGACCTCCCATCCCACTGAGGGTGGGACACTGAGCCCTGGGAAGGGGTCCTGACCCTCCCATCCCACTGAGAGCGGGACACTGAGCTCTGGGAAGGGGTCCTGACATCCCATCCCAACGAGAGTGGGACACTGAGCCCTGGGAAGGGGTCCTGACCCTCCCATCCCACTGAGAGCGGGACACTGAGCTCTGGGAAGGGGTCCTGACATCCCATCCCAAGGAGAGCGGGACACTGAGCTCTGGGAAGGGGTCCTGACATCCCATCCCAAGGAGAGTGGGACACTGAGCTCTGGGAAGGGGTCCTGACCTCCCATCCCACTGAGAGTGGGACACTGAGCCCTCCAGGGGGGTCCTGGCCCTCCCATCCCACTGAGAGTGGGACACTGAGCCCTCCAGGGGGGTCCTGGCCCTCCCATCCCACTGAGAGTGGGACACTGAGCCCTCCAGGGGGGTCCTGGCCCTCCCATCCCAATGAGAGCGGGATACTGAGCCATCCCACTGAGAGCGGGACACTGAGCTCTGGGAAGGGGTCCTGACATCCCATCCCACTGAGAGTGGGACACTGAGCCCTGCAAGGGGGTCCTGACATCCCATCCCACTGAGAGTGGGACACTGAGCCCTGCAGGGGGGTCCTGGCCCTCCCACCCCACCGAGGTGCTCTCTCCACCCTGCACAGGCAGTGGGAAGGAGGCAGTCTGGGTGTGCAGCATCCTCTCTTCTTCCCATCTGCCAGTTGCCTTCCCGCCCTTCTGCAGTTCTCAGATCCACACTGGTTTTCTTTAAAGCTTATTTTACTCCTGCAAAATGGGTCTGCTCTTAAATACAATCTAAAATAATCCAGGTAATGCCCCAGGAACTTGATTTCTTCAAGAATTCTCATGAGTGGATTCTCCAGTGTCTAATTTAAGTTCAGCTTTTGCTGTTGTGCTTTCTTTCTCCCCTTCTAGGAGGCTTGTTTTTACAAATATGGTCACCTCTGAGACTTCTCAAGTTCTGTAAAATTTGGTTAGAATGACCTAATAAATCCAAGTTTTATTAAGAAGAGCTGAACTAAAGGAGCTCTCCTGAAATCTCATCCTGGAAGTTCCTATACTCCCAGTTACCTCTAAACACTGGGGGTTTTTTTGGGAATAAAAAACTTGCAACAAACCAGGCTTTGAATGAAACAAAGCAGTGATGTTGTTAAAAGTGATTTAAATATCTTTTTTTTTTTTTTTGGCACAACCCCTGTGCTTTCTAGGATCACCTGAAATCCAGCATCACCTTGGAAGTGAGCAAAGGTGGTGTTCCCAACACAGCCCTGCCTGGCTCTCTGACTGCACCTCTGGCTCTGCAAAGCTTCCAGCCTTTTTCTCTGCCACTTGACAGCTTTTGGAGGAAACTCTGGTGCTGATGCCATCACCAAAGGGCAGCAGGGAAAGAGCCCAGCACTGGGAACACCCTGCACAGCTGGGAAGTGCTGGAGCCATGGAGACAGGGTGGGATGGGAGGGAAAGGCAGCAACCACACGCACAAAGACACTGCCTGCTGTGCTCCCTTCCCAGCCAGCACCTGGGATTGCACTGCTGAAGCTTTTCCAATCCTTCCCCTTCCCTAAACACAACTCTGAACCCAGCAGAACCCATCCCTGCCTCCCGAAATCCCGCATACCTCCTCTGCTGCCGATAGCCCGACAGCTCCAGGAGGGATTTCCGAGGGAAAGACCGAAAGAGTTTCTGCACCTGCTGTTTCCATGACAGCAGCCGCTTCTTCTGGATCTCTGTAAACGCCTGCCCCCCAAAAAAAGAGAGAGAAAAAAAGGAAATGGATGAATATTCTTCTGGACAAAGCCAGCAGGGATGTGCATGTGGGAGTGTGGGTAAAGAAAAGCAGCTGGAGCAGATGATGGGGTGAGCTGAGCCCCATCAGAAAGTCCAGGGGGAAACACTGCTCTGTCCTCAGGATTTACTCATCTCAGGTGGAGAAAATGCTCTGGCAGCATTCCCTGTGTCCCAGAGTGACAGCCCAGCTCTGCCTCAAGGCTGCCCACTCCTTTTGGCAGAGCGAGGGTTCGACCGTGCGTCCCGATGGGTGGTGACACTTGTCACCTGGATGTGGCTCTAGAAATGCTGCCAGGGTGAGCAAAGCTGGGATTTGGAAAGCTGAGCTGCCCTGTGGCATCCTGCATCCTATCCCCCTTCTTGGCTGTGATCCTGGCACTGACAGGCTTGGGGAGGTCACCCAGGGTGAGCCTGTCACCCACCCGGGCTCCCTGCAAAGGTCACCCAGGCAGTGACAGACCTGCTCCCAGAGCTCCAGCCAGGAGGTGTGGGTGACAGGGACACCCACGTGCCACCACTGCTAACTTTAGACACCCTAGGTCTCTGTTGGAGAGCAGCAGAAGTCTCCAGAGGACAATCTGGAGGCTAATTAGTGCCTGACTTGATTGCTCCGAACCACTCAGGAGGAGATGCTCTCTCCTGGTGCTGATTATGCCGGAGCCAGCGCAGAGGGTGGCCCTGGGATGTGGGTGGCTCTGGTGGGAGAAGTGCAGGCACTTTGGGAAAAGTTCCATGTCCTCCTGGCTTTGCTCTCTGGTCCCCAGCTTCCACCACTTCTGCTCCCTGATCCCTGCCATATGGGCAGGTGATGGAAGCAGCTTCTTCCAGGTTCTGCCAGAGTAGGTAGGAGACACTGCAGGACACCAGGGACACTGGCCATCCCTCCCTGCCACCAGCGTGCCAGAGCCCTGTGGCACAGCCTGGGCCATCCCAATCCATCACCCAGCCAAGGCAGACCCGCTGGGAGCAGGAACAGATGTAAAATCCCTGTTGCAAAATCCCAAGACCACGTGGTGCAAAACGGGAGGAGGCAACGCGAAGGATCGCTGGCTCTGTGTGATGGGAACTGCCTGCACGTTCATCCCAGGATTCCTGCTTTCATCCAGCTGCTGGTGGGACTGTCACGAGCCAGATGAATTTCCCAGCTCCAGGCCTTGGCAATTAAACCAGCGTGGGGGGAAGCAACATTTCCATGCACCACGTTGGAGCTACCGCCTGCTCCAAGCCTGTTCTGTCAGAATTACTATTAATACCCCCCAAAAATATTTGTGTTAGAAACCCAACGGTTTACATAAACAGACACTTTGGAAACAGTTTCCAAGTGATGAGAACAACAGTTTTAGATGATCTGACACGACTCACCTCGTGGATTAGACATTTGTCTATGAGCTGTAAATAGGAACTTATATTCTCTTCATCGGGTCGGGAAACTAAAAGTTGTGTGCAGACTGGAAAAAAAAGAGGAAGAGAAGGGAAATGGGGATGGGGACACCAGGATGGGGCCCAGGAGGGGTCCCACAAACCCCTTGGACATCCTGTTTCCCTTGTAACCACGAGCAGGTTTTTCATCACTGAGACAAAACGCCCCTCCCCAATTCCTGCTGTACCTTTCTATATTTAGGGACAGATTTTGTTCTCTGTTATGATGGTGTAAATCCAGAGTAACACCACTGGAGCCCCCAAAATTAGACCTAAGCAACTCAGGGGCACAGGATTAACCCCTATTCATAGACAAGAGAGCTCCTTCTCCCATGGCCAAAATCTGCCCCCACTGCAGAGTGGTCAATTCCCACCTTCCCTGATGAATTTTAACCTCTTTTGGAATGAATGTCATTGAAGGAAGTGGGAATGAGCTCACAGAGGAATGAGCTTCTCCTATTGTAAACGCCTGGGCAGGGATGCCTGGGGGTCCAGGAGGACACCACATCTTGGCAGGGCTTGTGCCACACTCTGACATTTGTCACAGGAATGAAATGGGGCCGGAGCCCCACATGTGGCTGTTTCTGCAGGGAACCAGTTGGGGACAAATTCTGCACCAGGTTCCTGTGTAGAAAAAAATCTCAAACTATTTTTTTGCAAAGAAGGTTGGAAATAGAGACAAGGCTGATATTTCTTTGTGGCACCCCAATGAGGCTCTTCCTGTTCCCAGTCTCCTGCAGATGAGAATCCCCCTCCTCTTCCCCAGGTGACCTCCCTCCATGCAGCACTGACACCTCAGGTGCCACCAGCAAGATTAGGGCACATCCAAGATCACACAGATTTGCTCCAAGAGGCAAGAATATTGCACAGGTCAGTCCCCACCTCAGCTTGCTCCTGTTACCTCCCAATGTGTCATCCCTGATGCAAAGCTGCACAGCCTGCACTTGACAAGGAACAGCACCTGAGTATTCTGGATGTCCTGCCTCCAAAGTGGGGCATAAGAAGGGGCTTGGACCCACTGATTTGCCCTCCAAATGGCTCATGTCCAGCCCATGCACCACTGCTACCCTGCTCCAAGCAGGGTAAGTCCAAGGGATGCTTCTCAAACCACCTGTGGATCAGTGGCATGACCCCAGGGTTCTGGATGGGAAGAGAGAGGACATCTTCCACTCCTGACCTCAGGGAAAGTAGTGATTTCTGCCTCTGACCTGGGGCAGGGAGAGGATGCTTTCCACTTTGGACCTGGGGCTTGGAATGCATGCCATCCACCTTGGACCTGGGGCTTTGAATGCATGCCATCCACCCTGGACCTGGGGCTTGGAATGCATGCCATCCACCCTGGACCTCGGGCAGGCAGCTTGGGCCATTGCTGCCCCTCCCCAGAACCACAACCCACCTGCCCTATCTTCTTACCTCTAAGCCCAGCACGACAGAACCTCAAAAAACCACCACACCCCTCAGACTGGGAGCTGCAGGAGCTCAGGGAAAGGCGGCTGCCACCTGCCACCACACACCCCGTGCCCCGGGGCAGCCCTCCCTGGTGACGAGTCCCCAGGTCACCGAGGACAAGCGACAGCTGCTCCTCACCTTTCCCCATCACTCGGGTGAACTGCCCGGGCAGGTCTCCCTCGGGCAAAGGGGCTCCTCCCGACTCGCCCTCGCATCCCGGGAGATGGTGCTGCTGCATCCCGGCGGCCGCGGCGTCCTTGCAGTCCGAGCCTTGGCTGTCCGAGCCCAGCAGGGAGGAGGGCTGGTGCGACTCCACGTCCCGGCTGTGCTCCTCCGTGCTCGAGTTCTGGGAGGAGTAGGCTTTGATGGGGGTGAGGATCATTTGGTGTAGCTCCTGCAGCGGGACACGCAAGTTGCCACCTTCCAGGATGTCCTGTGGATCCAAGTGGAGAGAGGAGGTTTGTGTTTGCAGGGACCAGACCCCTCCTGAGACGCCCTGAGAATTCCCAGCTTTACTCCTGCTGCATTCCACAGTCAACAGCCACGTTTCACTCATCAAGTCTTTTCTTTTTATCAGGGGAGTGCTGCAGGGACTGATTACCCAGGGATGTGTCCAGACCTGAATCCCCTGAGATAAATGTGCCCCCATCAACCGCTGGGACCCAAGTGCAACAACAATCCAGCTTCAATGTTTCCACATTTCCACCAGGGAAATGGCAAGTCCATGAAAGTGACTGAGCCCGGGAGATTTGAATGCCCAGAGAAGTAAATATCTTGTTGGTTCCCCAGCAATCCTACAATCCCAACATTTCAGCTCTATTTCATTGGAATTACACTAACATGGGCTCGTTTCCTTTTTCCAGCATTTCCTTCAAGCCTGGCTCCCACTGACTGCTCTGCCCCAAAACTGCTTGCCATGGCATCCTCATGCTCTGGGATCACCTCAGAGCCCAGGACTAAGCTGGGATGCAGGAGCCTGTCCTGTGGCAGCTGTGGGGACATCCCTGCCCACTCTGGGATGGGCTGGGAGAATGGATGCAGAGGGCACTGGGAGGGTTTCAAGGAGAGCAGGGGGTTTGTGGTCAGACACAGAAGGGGACACCACAAGGTGAAGTGATACTCCCACAGCAAAACCATTCCGCTTGGAGATCCTGGGGCAGATCCACCCAGGAGGGAGAGAATTTGGGTGCACCCCAGCCTCACTCCTGGTGTGGATCAAGAACTCCATTTCTACGGTCAGATCCTCGTCCCACTGAAGGGAAATAACTGCATTTTGTTTTTAATGTGGCCTGGACCAGAACAGCTCACTGCAGGCACAGTCTGGCTCATGGGACACTGCTTGGAAAGAGGCAACTTTTGGAGTGAATCCTGATGTGCTGAAGGAAGGGACACTAAGTGGGCACATGGGATGTCTGCAAGCCTTGAAACAGTTGTTGATTCTAATTCCTGCAGCATTCCCAGCTCACTCTTGGACGCCTCAGCTCCATTTCTCACAAAGATCTGGTGTCAGTCTGCTGGGCACTATTTTTCTGGGAGACAATCCTGCCCTGCTAACTAAGAGAGAGGGGTGGAGCAGCTCTTTCCAAGAAAGCAGCAGCATTTAGCAGCGAGACACTGCCCAAAAACATCAAGTCCCACACATGCTCCTGTTTAGCAAAAGCTGGATGGGAAGCCTGGAAAAGCAGAGATGTCTCCTCCCAGGGAAAGCAGCTCACAGGCAGCTCTGAGCCCCAGCAGAGCAGGACAGGGTCACAGTGCCACAGCCCAAACCCATCCCAGAGGGCTCCAAACCAGTCCCTGCCACTTTCCTCCTGTATTTTACAGCGTGCCTGGCTGGCTGTGCCAGCTGAGCTGGGCTCCAGCTCCTGCACAGCACCACTCAATCAATACCAGATTCCCAAATCCCAGTGGAGGAGTGGAGGAAGAGGCTGTGCAATAGCCTGGAAAACACAGGGCTGCAGCCAGCTCCATCCAGCTCTTGGATTTAATAGTTATTATTAATAACAGAGGTAAATATGGCTTTATTAGCTCCTGCCATACTCTGAGCACAAGCCCATATTATAAATAAATAGTGAAGCAGTGAGCTAAGGAAAACACCAATAAATAGCAACACACCACAGAAGTATTTAAAAGCCCCTAGTGGGAGGCTCTGCAAGTTGCTGTTTGAAGATGGTGCAATTAAATATAATATAATACAGCGATAATAAATAGGGAGAGGTTGGGTGAGCTGCTCCCAGCTAGGCTGTGGTGCTGCTCCTTCCCCAAAAGCCCTTCCTGCGTGGTTTAAGCTTTTGTTGAAGTGATAAAGAAGTTTCTATTTATTCTCCTTGGAAATTCAGGATGTTTTTCGGGCACTGGAATTCTGTGAAATAAAACCACAGATCCCCACAATATGTGTAAGCAAAGAGTACTTCACCCCAGAATTAATTCCTGGCTTCTTGAAAACAACAAGAAATACAAAAATGGTTGTGATTACTTACTCCTTCTAGAGATTTGAGCAGGTTTTGTCTTTCTTTTAGCTTTTGGATACTGATGACTATTTTGTGTCTTGCGCCTTTGGTAACATTCTGCAAAAACAGGACAAAACTTGATGTTAACACTTCCACAGGGCAGCTGGCCCAACCCAAACCCTTCCTCTCCTAAACAGAAAGGGCTCTAGAAATTAATTACATTTTTGAGTGCAGGGATTTGTGGCGGACATAGAAAATCACCCAGAGACTTGCTGAGGATAGAGATTTCCAGCTAGTCTGTCCCTCCCTGGTGCACCTACACATGGAGAGCAACGGTGTTCCCATTCCTCTTTATCCCAAGGATAATGCAGAGGTGAACCTGAAAGCAGTGGGGGCTGGAACTAGATAATCTTTAAGCCAACTTCCAACCCCAAACAGCAATATTCTATGATTCTGTGACATTTTCAAAGGCAGTCTGCCATCAAAGCCCCACTGCCTTTGAGGGAGTTGCCTACCACAGGCTGCACCCCTGAAACTCCTGAACTTAATCCCAGCTGGGAAAAAAGCCCCAAGCACAGCTCCCAGTGATGGGACCTCCATGCTGGGACAAGGTTTCTTTCACGTACAATGTGAGATTTTTTCACTCCCCAAGGCCCAATTTCCCTTTTTCTGCTTCCCAACCACGGGAAGTCACACGAAGGGGCTTTGGAAGTTGCCACCCCCAGGTGAGGTGGGACATACTTGTGCCTCGAGCTGGCATTCAGTGAGGGCCATCATCTCCTCGTACGTCATCTGGGAGAAGAGGGCGGCGTACTTGTGCAGCCGGAGGCTCTTCAGCCAGGCTGGGACATCTGCAGCAAAAGGCAAGGACAGGAGAGCTCCGCTGAATTCATGGAACACACGAGCACAACCACGAGCAACAGCATCAACCCCAGCGTGAGGGGCATCCCAAGGGACACCTCACTGAGCTTCACGGACCTCTGGGAGGACACAGGGATGTGGATGGGACGAGGAACCAGCCCCGGATGGGGATACAGGGCTGTGGATGTGAGTGGGACAAGGAACCAGCCCCTGGATGGGGACACAGGGTTGAGGTTGTGGACGTGAGAAGGAACCAGCCCCTGGATGGGGACACAGGGCTGTGGATGGGGATGGGATGAGGAACCAGCCCCTGGATGGGGATACAGGGCTGTGGATGTGGATGGGATGAGGAACCAGCCCCTGGATGGGGATACAGGGCTGTGGATGTGAGTGGGACAAGGAACCAGCCCCTGGATGGGGACACAGGGTTGTGGATGTGGATGGGAGAAGGAACCAGCCCCTGGATGGGGACACAGGGATGTGGATGTGGATGGGCCCCTGGATGAGGACACAAGGTTGTGGACGTGAGAAGGAACCAGCCCCTGGATGGGGACATGTGGATGGGACAAGGAACCAGCCCCTGGATGAGGACACAGGGTTGTGGATGTGGATGGGAGAAGGAACCAGCCCCTGGATGAGGACACGTCCTCAAAAGTTGGGTTTCTGTGGGAAAGCCACTGGGAGTCAGCCCATGGGGAGCAGGCATTGTGCCACTGCACGCCAAGCTCCTCACTGCTGTTTTCCCAGGAACACGGGAGCTGCTGAAGCTCATGGAGTGGTTGAGCTCAGGACAAGCAAAGGGCTGTTTTGTGGATGGCAGACACTGATTTATGGCATGAGGGATGGTGGCATGTGCTGAAAATGGAACCGGCTGCTTAAACAGAACTACAGAGATGGGTTTGGGATGGAAAAATGATGTGCCATCAAAGATGGCCCCACACCCTGCCTCAAAGGGTGACTTGGGACCCAAAATGCACTGACTGAAATGACTTCTTCCTTCCCAGTTGTTACCTGCAGGGTAGCACCTCTATGCCCAGCTGGAGGGGTACCCAAAAATACATTTATCCTCCTGACATCAACATGGTTTCACAGTGAGGGACCTGGGAGGGGAATCCTTCCTCTGTGACATTCAGAACTCCATGATGGAGAAGGCAATGTGACAACAAGCAGCTATGCAGGGTTTTGCAGGTCTGGGGGTCTGTGGTGGCACCCCACAAGGGAGGGGGGCCCTGCAGGTGTCTGTGCTGCAGCACAGCACTGGCCTGTGACGACGTTTTTAGTTTGTAAAGGCTTCAAATGCTTTGCCAAACTGAGACCTGCTTTATTCAGCACCTACAACCCCACAGGAGCTCTGCCACAGCCTCCCCAGCTGATGTGCTCTGCTCCCAGCAATACCTTGTCCACAGTCCTTGTCCCCTTCCCTACCAGTGAGACACTTGGGAGCTCATTCCCACTGCTGAGACATCCATCTCATGGAGTGGGTCCAGAAAGTCCCACACTGCTGAGTACCACATGCAAGCCAAGGATTGTCCATGACCTCTTCCTGAACCAAGGCCTCATCACTGGAAGGGACAGGGCAGGAGGGATCTTGGTTTGCTTCCCTAAGGCAATCCATACATCTGCCAGAAGTCTCCTGCTGATCCCAAACCCACCTTGCATCCAAGCAGAGGATGCAAACAATTCCAACATGCTGCATCCTGCTCCCACTCTCCAAATCCCAGACACACACTGGGATTCACGTGTCAATGAAATTCCTCAAGTGCTACACAGGAGATCAAACCCACACCAAACACGGGGAAAAGCAATTACAGAGCACAGATGGGCTGAAATTCACCGTTTTCCCTAAGTTCTGACATGCAACATTCCCCAAGTGTGCTACCAGCACCCTCTTAAACTAATTTCTGTTTAAAATAAACAAAAACCTCTAAACAAAAAGCCCCATCTCCAGCACAGGCTCAAATTTCAACACCATTTTAACACAAAACCACATCATTCTAGTGACAGCACATTAAAAGTCTCCCTGATCCCCCATCCCCATGGGACATCTGCCTTTGGCACACATCCATGCCAATGGCAAAGCCCACAGGGATGCTTCCAGAAGAGAGATGCAACTTCACACAGACACTGAACCCTGCAGGAAACCCATCTCCAACCTGTGCAGAAGCAGCTCTTTGCCTTTGCATCAGCCTGTCTGGATCATGCCTTGATTTTGGGGAGAGTGGTGGTCCCAGAGCCCCTGAGCCAGCAGAGATCCTGGCAATCCTGGGAGCAGGCTGGGGAGAAGGAGCCACCCCAGGACAGAGGGAGTGTGTTGTGTGTGGTGGAGCTTTCCCCCTTCCCACAGGGAAGAGGCAACCAGGAGGTGCAAGGACATCCAAGGTGATTTCCTGGTCCTTGGAAAGTCAAACTTCCCAGTGCTCTCCATGGATGGGTGAACCAGCTGCCTGCAGAGCTACTCTTTAATCAGCAATTACCAGGAGCTAATTGTGAAGTCATGGCACGGCTGTCAGGAAATTTAGAAGGAAAACAATTCACCCTGCCATATCTACACACAGGACACCTTGGCTCTACCCAGACCTTCCTCCTGGTGCTCCCCAGGATGTGCCCCAGCAATCACAGAATCCTGGAATGGTTTGGTTTGGAAGGGACCTTAAAGATTATTTAATTCCAACCCCCTGCCATGGGCAGGGACACAGGAAGGGACAGACAGACAAATTGGGATCCATGGAGAACCAAGTGTCCATATCTTCCCCTGGAGAAACCAAGAGCTAGGATAAAGCCAAAGGACATCTTCCCTTCAGCATGAAGATAGATAGAAAGAAAAGAACTGGGAGCATCAAGATAAACAGAAAGGAAGGAAACAGGTGACACTGGGGGAGATAGACTGGCAAGGCAGGTGGGGATCTGTCATGACATTCCAGATCCCATGGGTCTGGATCCTCCTGGATGCCCTGGAGGGTGTTAAAGAAGGAACCAGCTGCCCAGGAGCAGGGGGGACACCCAGCCACAGGAGCCTGCAGGCACTCAGGGAGACGTGGCTGCAATTCAGAGAACGGACTTGGCAACAGGAGCAGCCAGCCTGGATGGAAAACGAGGCAGCCCCATAAAAATGCACCGAGTTGTGCCTTTCTGTAGGAACAAGAAACGGCACGATCGGAGTGCAGGGAACGGGCAGTCCTCTTTTTTTTTTTTTTTTTCAGGAAAGCTGTGGGGATACAATGGGTCATATGGAGCTCACAGTGCTTTGTTATTTGAGGACGATGAGCTACACAGCCACAGGAATGCTGTCTGGAGGCAAACAAGCCTCTGCTCTGCTTCCAAGTCCAGTTTTGGGCAGCACACCTTCAATAAAACGCGGACTTTTTGGAAAAAATCCTGGCGGAGAGAAGCAGGAACAACCCCAAGTTTAGAAAACATCATCTGGGAAGGCAGTGGAATGGTTCAGCCTGAAGAAAACCCAGCTGAGGGGGAGGACACAGCAGGCACAGACACCAGAGGTTGTGAACATCTGTTCTGCACGTCCCTGGACAGGGGGACAAAAGCCATTTGGCTGAGCCAGCAATGGGGGAATCATGTTTGGAAGTCTGGAAAGGGACAGCCCGAGGAAGGGTGGACGTAGCCCAGCTGCACGCAGCAGCAAGGGGATGTGTTAACATGTGGGGGTTATTGAATTGGTCGTGGCTGGTGGACAGCCTCTGGGTTTTGTGGATTTGGCCACACAGGTTGGTTGCACAGCACTGGGAAGTTCCTGTCCACGCAGATCCCGGAGCTGCAGCTGTGGATCACAGGGAGCCAAGCTCCCCATGGCCTCCTCCCCAGCTCCTTCTGCAGAAACCTGGAGAAATGTAGTGTTAAACAGCCCCCCAATAAAAACACTTGCTCCCAAAAAGTTCTCCCTGGCCAGACAGACTGCAGGACTCGACCTGCCTCTATTACATTCCCTAGAACCACGAGGGGTTTTTCATGCATTTATTTCATGCACATCAAAGCCATCCAGAGCCAAGCCAAACGCAGTCCCACATCACACAGATTTATCCACATCTCAATTTGTCTGTAATTAGACTAAAATCAGGCCTTGTGACTGTTAAAAAATACAATTATTTCCCTATTCTGATACACCACTGGTTAGCACAAAGTCAAGCTGCTTTGCATTAATACAAATTGGAGTTGTTTAAATCAGTCTGAGAGCTGCAGGGTCATTTTCAGTCTGTTCCCAGGAACACACAGTCTGTGCGTTTGCCCAGTTTTTAGCTGTTTATTCCTCCTCTGCTTTAAGTTTGCTCTGCATCTTTGACTGCAGCAAGTAGGGCTCATTTCTGCCTTGTTTACCACCAGAACCACATATATTTATTGCCAAAATCTCTGTGAAATGTAGGTATAATGGGAAAACCGACCGAAACACACAGGTTAAATTCACTGCAAACAAGTATCCCAAGCCAAAACTTCCCCAGATACTTGGTGGGTACCAAACACTGCAATGGTAAATCACACGTGGCTTGCTAAGCTTGCTCTAAGCTATTTTTCACTGTCATAAAAAAAAAAAAAGAGAGAAAAAAGAGCACCACTCGCAGCCAAAAGCCACAGGCAATGGAAAAAACCCAGCTTTTTTTGCAAAGCTGGCAGCTCCCAGGATTTTGGGGCAAAACCAGCCCACTGGCACCCGAGCGTAAGACGTCAGATCAGGACCAGCTGCTATTTAAAAGAAAACCCAAGGCATTCCCCTAAACCTGAACTCCTAATTCGGGGAGACAAGGCTGGGAGGCCCCGCTTGGCCAGGGGGATCCTCGCCCCAAAACCGCCGAGCGAGAGCGCCGCGCTGCCGGGAGCGCGGGCACAGCTCCCCCTCCTGCCTCGGGGCGCTGGGGGTCGGGGGCTGGTTTGTCACTCACCTTTCATCCCACTCCCTTCCTCCTGGAATGTGTTACGAGCAGAAGGCTGATCTTCTAAATGTTCACTCCCACCACTTCCCGAAGAGGCTACACTGCTTTGTGGAGACAGGGGGGCATGATCGGAAGGGATGCACTGGGGTCCTCTAGCTCGTAAGTCCTCATGAGACATCCATCCATGTCCTAGAGGTTGGTTTGGCACATTCATGGGTGGGGTAAGGGACACAGAGCGTTTCAAAGGGCTGTGGTGTGTCTGGCCTGAGAGAACTGAAAAAAAAATAAAATCAAAGAGGTTATTCCCCCCTCGCGGCCCGGGATGCAGCAGAGTCCCCCGAAAAAAAAAATAAAAAAAAAAAATCAAACGAAATTATAAAATGTGTGGTGGTGGTTGGCCATGGTGCCTGGCTGATGGCTTTGCAGCGCCCCTGAGCCCTACCCTGAGCTCTCTGCTTTGCCTCCTGGGAAGCAAAAAGGATGGGAGTACCTGCCCGGAGATGGGATCACACGAGCTACGCTGGGCTGCCCAAAGGAAGGTGTTGTGTGGAGTCCAGCTCTAGGGAAAAAACATCAATCCTGCAGTTCTGGAGCGAAAAAATCCCCAGGATGGGGATGTCCCACAGAGATCCAAGGGAAGCATCCTTGTCTCTCCCTTTGGGTTAGGAGCTGGCTTGTGCCCTGAAGCAGGAGCACTCACACGTCTCCCACAATCACTGCAAGGGTACTTCTCATCCATAGGAATGTCTCAGCCTTGCTGAGTCCTACTAAAATCACAGGATTATGGGATGGTTTGTGTTGGAAGGGGCCTTACAGATCTCATTCTAACCCCCTGACATAAGCAGGGACACATTCCACTAGACCAGCTTGCTCCAATCCCTGCCCCACCTGCCCTTACTCTGTTTTAAGTACTGAAAAAAAGTATTAAAAGATTGTTCTGTTTGCTTAACAAAATTCAAATTCCATCACTCAGAGTCACTAAACTACTGGTTTAAACATAAACACGGTGCATTTAATTTAACATACAGTTTTAGGATGCAAACCAGGGAAAATTTCCCTGCTCCAGGAAAACCTCAGGGCAGAGGGATTAGAATGACCTTTCAGCCTACAAGAAACAGAAGCAAAAACTCTTCAATTTTTCTTTCCAAACCAAATTTCTAAACTGTGCAAAACCTGGGGGAAATTCATTGTTCTCATGGCTTTTCCATCTAAAGCACCAAAGCCCTAAAGCTCCTTAATCCCCTTTTTGCATTTACAGCAGTTCACCAAAACCACTCAGACTCCTCTCCATGTTATTATTTAATATAAACGAGTCTTGGTGGAAAACCCCCAGCCAGGTGCACTGTGCTGCAAAGGTTAAGCCAGGCTTAATTCCCAGCTCAAGCCTGGGGGAAAACCCACCATCAAAGCCATCTTGCTGACCAGGAGCAGCATGAAAATGAGGCAGCAGTGAGGTTACAAAAGGAGGGGAGAGAGAAACACCAGAGCACATTTGCATTTATTAACCACCTGCAATAAGCAGCTGGTACCACAGGCAGCTGCTGGATGAGGCCAAAAAACCTGTGGATTTCTGTAGTGTTTAAATAATTCCTACTTCTGAAAGGGTTTTCTTTTGCCAACACATAACACTAACTCCACGCTCTGCAGGGAAGCACTGGGGTGGCTTATGGGGAAGAATTTGTTCCCTTCCCTTTTAAAAACTATACAAACATCTTCCAGAAGTCTCCTGGCAGAAAAGGATGTCAATGAGATCCTGAGATTGCTTCCAGAGCAGTGTTATGCTTCCTAAAGCTCTGATGTGATGCAGCCTAATGGGGACATAGATGGATTTCAGAAGGTCCTGGGCAAGCTTTTTCAGCTCTTGGCTTTGCAATCATACCCCCAAACCAGCATCTGTACGTGCCACATCACCCTCTCAGGAGAAAAATATATTTAGGATTTAAAACCCCCCAAAATATAACGGGAAAAAAATGGATAAATTGGTTAAAATGCATCACCAGGGCTGAGCACTGGCTCTGCACCACCCAGAGCCCTTCTGTGCCTGCTGCCCCCAGCTATGGTCACTCTGCCACGGGGAGAGAATTCACCCTGAATTTGTTGTAGGAAAAACACTGATTTAGGAAGTATTTGTGCCCCTCAGATGAAGGAGAGATGCAGGAGAAGGAGCAAGGAGGACTGAGGTTAATTGTCCCCTTTCAGGAGGCCAAGGGCTGCTCTGCCAATCCAGCTCTTGCAGGGTGTGTGCAGACACTGGTACCCAGCAGTGCTTACACCACCCTGCACACAAGAGGGTATTTTTGGCATAAATCCAGCCCAGATTCCTTCACGAGCAGCAACACCCCTGCAAACTGCTGCTCTTCCATCTTAATTTTATGTCCCCTAATTAGAAGCTGGTGTCGGCTGAAGGAGAAATAATGAACTCCAAAGGATGGTCAGGGACAATTAGAAACCATCCAGTGCACCAGACAAAAATCAGTTCCACTTCTTTCCCAGAGATAATGCAACACTGGATCCAAGAGAACACGTTTTACTAAGCCAAATTTTTAACACTGGGTCCAAGAGAACATGTTTTACTAAGCCAAATTTTTACTGAACTCTGAGTCAGTTCACACAACACCTGAGAGGCAGCAGGGACAATCCCTCTGCAAAGGATGCTGCAAGTCCCCAGCTCCTTGAAACCACCTGGGGACCAAACTGAGATGATTTAAGAGCTCTTAGCACTGGCCTAACTTTAGGGTCTGCTTTTTATTGGTGATAATGTGGTTTCTTGCAACCCCTCTTACCCATTTCCACCAGCCCTAAAAATGCTGAGAATCCTGGGATGGCATCCCTGTTTTACTCTGTAATCCCCCAGGGGATTAATAAATGCCCACATTTATTATATTTATTAATAGTATTTATTAATAATATTTATTAATACTATTTATTAATAATATTTATTAATGTTTCTGCTTGTGGTCATGCCCTCAGCTTCTTGAAATAAGAGGATGTAGCTAATTACTTCCAAAGCATCCGTTTATTGTATGGCCTGACCTGAATTTGACCACTCTGTGTGCTTTTTGGATGGTCCAAGGTGAATCCAGGGCTGAAATAAATGGTCCTGGCTAAAATGAATGGTCCACGTGGGCTTTAACTTCAGCAGAAGAAAACCAAGTGTGAGTTTATCACCTTACACTCATGCCTCCTCCTCTTTTACTATAAAAAATATTAAGCCTAAACTTAAAAAGGAAATCTAAAATGTTATTGGGGGCCAAGATAAGCTTCCAGGAGGTGGGTGGGCACAGCTGCCTCTCTGAGTGCTGTGAGCTGGGCAAACAAAGAGGGGAAACCACGGCTCCAAAGGGCATCCCACGCTGGCACACGGATCCCTACAGCTTGTAAGCATGCCCCATTTCTGGTTTAGAAGTGTTTTCCTGCCCTTCAGGTGCTGCCAAGACTCCACACAGGCACTGCCTGGTCCAGCTCCTTCCAAACTGGTGTCCAGTGGGACAGGGGTTGGAGCAGATCATGGTTTTGCCTGGAATCAGAGGGCTGGTGTTGCCTCTTTGCTCTGAGCAGCCAGGGTTGTGTTCAGCCCACACCAGCCCAGGTTTCCTTGCAAGAAACCTCTCCATGATTTCCAGACTGGGATCAAGCTCAGGGTAATACTCCCAGGTAAAAATAAAAAGCAGAGGATGGAGAAGGAGTGATGGCAACAAAGCTCCCCAAGACAGGAGGCAGCTGCTGGCCATGCTGGGAGCATCCCTGAAGGACCACCCCCTCCCCAGGCAAATCTGGATTTATCTCAGACCAAACCCTGCCTGGGCTGCCAGGCACAACACACTTACAGAAACTCTGTGGCTGCAAGTGCTCTCACCCCCTGAAGCCTTGGGTTTGGGATTTTTTTTTTCCCTCCCCCCTCTTTTCCCTTTTGAAGTGGTGCTGCCTGTTTTGGGAGGCAAGGGCTGATTTCAAGAGGGTTTTTGTTCACTGAGGACCATGTGGAACAGCGTCAGACATTTGTGTTGTGGTTTCTCAGGGTTCTGGGCCAATTTTTTTCAGCCTGAGAAGGGAAAAGCCACCCATTCCTGTAATTAGAGCTGAGAAATTGGGCTCTGCAGGCAGACCTTCCTCCACACAGCGTGGGACAGCTGACAAGGTGCTCACGCTCCCTCTGCCCCTCATGAAATCTGGCTTAGAGTGCTGCAAAAGTCCTTGAAAGGAGACACATGGGAGAGTTTCCAGTGAGAACCAAACCCACCACTGGGAGTATTCAGAATGTCTCCAGTCCCCACCATGCCCCTGACACCCAAAGGACCAGCAGTGGGTCCATACATCAGGTTACAATCCCAAATAACATCTTCCCCGTGCTTGCAGAAAGGAAAAGGCACTGCAAGGTGCATACTGAACTCTTTGGGACCTTCTTTTGGTTTTTTTAGCTTAAAATGACACTTGGCTGTTTACGGTGAGTCCTCAGGCAGCATCTGATCACATACAGCTCCTTTCCTGGTCTGTTGGTACCTGGAACAGCAGCCTGACCCCAAAAAGTGTGGATGTTTTAAATCCACACAAGGTTTTGTGCAGCCTGGAAGCTCCCCCGTGGAGAGGGAACATTGAGCATCCCCCTCACAAAGCCAACCCCAAGTTCAACTCAGTCCTCCCCTCTGCCTGCTCCTTGCTATCCCAGTCACAGCACATCCTCTCCTCCAGGAAGGCTTCCCCGTGCTGGCAGACCAATGCCCAGGGCTTTTCCAGCTTTTCTTTGCCCAGAACCCTTGGAAAGAGCTGCCAGTGGGTCACACTGCCCAGCTGGCACCCAGTCCCCTTCCTGGGCACCTCATTCACCTCCTCCCCACGCTGCCCCAGGCAGCTCCAGCACGGCCAGAGCACAACCTGATGGAACATTTTTCAGCTCAACATCCCCTAACCCTTGGAGCCTCCTCTTTGTGCCTTTTTTCCTTTAATCTCCCTGTGTTCTGTGGCTGTGACTTTTACACAAACTGTGTTTGCAGGAGCTGGATAATCCATGTGCTGGCCTCTGAACCACGGGCTGATCTAACCCTGAAGGGGTGAAATTCAGGGTCCTAAATGCAAGAAGCCACTGGGGAAAAGGAAAACAGAGGTATTAGGAAATTTAACCCCTGTACCAGGAAAAAAACCCATACAAGCAGAGTGCTGCCTCGAGCAGAGAAATGGGAAGAAGCAGAGACTGCAGAAAAGACTGTCAAGCAAATCTTTTTTAAGAAATGGTGTTTTTAAACACAGTTTCCTGTTGAAGAGACTGGACAGAGAAACAATAACCCGTTTGTTGCTGCTCCCTCCGAGCAGCAGCGCCTGCGAGGCCCCATCCAGGCTCAGCGGGGAAGGAACCCTCACAGGGGCTTTTGAAATTCCCTGCATGGCACAAACACACGTGGAGCTGCTGCTTGGCTCCAGCAGGAACTGCTGTGGCTGTTATTTACTCATTTGTGTGGCAGCAGGAGCGGGGCTGCATCGAAAGATGTGTAAATTCAGACCCTGGTGGCTCCGGCAATCCGACGGGATGCGTTTCTGGAAGGAAGCCCAGCTTGTCTCAGCAAGCAGCAGGAGCTCAGGAGCTGCTTTCAAGCTCCTTCACAAAATCCTGGGATGGTTTGGGTTGGGAGGGATCTTAAAAAACATCCAGCCTCACCCCTGTCATGGGCAGGGACACCTTCCACTCTTCCAGGTTGCTCCAAGCCCCATCCAGCCTGGCCTGGAACACTTCCAGGGATGAGGCCACAGATTCTCTGGGCACCCTGTGCCAGGGCCTCACCACCATCACAGCCAAGAATTTCTTCTTAAAATTAACCTAAATCTCCCCTCTTTTAATTTAAAACTTATTTTAAATAAGTTTTAAAACTTACTATAAATTTAAAAGTTTCCCCCTTGTCCTATCACTATCAGCCCATGTAAGAAATCCCTTTCCCCCTTTATCAGCCCCTTCTAAGTTCTGACAGGTCCTTGCTTCCCACTAGAGCATCCAGCAAGGTGGGAGCAAGACAGAATAGATGTGAATCCAACCAGGATTTAACTCACAGACAAAAGAATGCATGGAATGGTGGCTCAGGGAGGTGGGAATGGGTGGGGATGGAGGATTAGGAGTATGTTGCAAGGAGGTGCTGCCCTAAACCAGAAGTCTCTTTGGGTAAACACAATGCCCCAATGTCCAGGCCAGTAAATGCATTTTTTTCTTCTAAACCTATACACAAACCACAGAAAATCAGTGTTTGTCCCTGGGGAATCCTGGTCCATTAATATCAAGTGCTGCTGTGCTGAACCAAGCCTTCCTAATTATCCCAGAAAATAGCTTTTGCTATGGGCTCCTGGGAGAAATTCCTCCCCTGCTCATGAATGAAGCCAGATAAACAGCACTGGGAGGCAGAAACTCTCCTTCCCAATGTCCTTTTCCACCCAAAAGGGATGTCCAAGAACATTTTCATTGCTCAAGCAGCAGCCAGGGCTCCCCGCTGCCTCCATCCCTGGTCTGAGCAGCATCTCCCTGCTGAGACTTCCAACAGCACCAGCTTCCACCACACAGTCCAGATGGAGAAACCCCTCCACCACTCACAACCATTTCAGGAGGCCAGCCTGGAGGATGTGCATCCTTTACACAGCAATGTGCAACCTGTGGAAAACTGGCAGTGAGAAATGAAGGACCCTAAACCAGTCAAATAAAAGAGGTGAATGCCAAACCTCTGGAATTGCCCCAAGAAATTGGGATTCAGTAATCCCTAAAGTTATTAAAAAGCTGTGGAGTGAGAGCAGGGAGGCAGAGTGTCTTTAGCAGTGACAAAACACATGAGGACAATGAGTGTCTCACGTGATGTGCATCCCACAGTCATCACCCAGACTGAAACAGACCTGTAGCCTTTTCCATCCTTGCCAACTCATTTTGGATTTTCTCCTCCCTTACCTCTTTTTAGCCACTTTCACTCATTCAAAAAAGCCACCTCTCTTGCAGGCATCATGGCATAAATTTTCCAAGACAAATTCCTCAGTGTTTCAACCTTCCTCTGGCCTCCACCTCTTGGGAACTCACACATCTCATCCCGAGCACCCTCCTCTTCCATCTGGGCTGGTTATGTCTTATTCCTTCTCTTTCAAAAGCATAAAATCTTACCAGCTCCAGGAGAAAAGAGAAGCCTGCTGGGTCTCCGAGGCCACCAAGGGACAAACACAGTATCCAGCTCTCCCCACAGAGAGGATGCAAAAGATGGGACACCCCATGACAGGGGAATGGCATCTCACTGACAGAGGGCAGGGTCAAATTGGATATTGGGAAGAAATTCTTCCCTGTGAGGGTGGGGAAGCCCTGGCACAGGGTGCCCAGAGAAGCTGTGGCTGCCCCTGGATCCCTGGAAGTGTTCCAGTCCAGGTTGGACAGGGCTTGGAGCAACCTGGGATAGTGGAAAGTGTCCCTGCCCATGGCAGGGGGTGGAACTGGATGTTCTTTAAGGTCCCTTCCAACAGAAATCAGTCTGGAATTCTAAAATTCTATGACTCCCAAATCCTGAGCCCTGCAATTCTCCCCAACAATCCCCAGCAGCAACAGGACAGCCACGGCTGGCATCATAAACCAAGTATTAATTCTTTCCCATTACTGCTCCAAATTAGCTCAGCTCAGCTTTCCACCTCCTCTACATACCCACAGCAGATGCATCCTAAAAATCTGCCTTCATCATCCTCCAAAACATTCCTGATTGCTCAGATATTGCCTCGCATTGGAGTTATGGCACAGATCCCTGCGCCAGCTAACACGAGACCGCATTGCTCAGCAAACAGGGGGGACTATGGTTACAGGAAAACATCAAATCAGAACAACCAGCCTGAAATAAAATTGCATAACGGATGGGAACGGCAAAACTTGAGGGGAAAATAAAACAAAATTTCAAAAAAAAAAAAAAAAAACCAGCTTGGAGGCTGCCAAAACTGAGCCATTGATTACAGAGCATTTGATCCATTTGCATGCAGAGAGCTTTGCTTTGGAGCCGAGATGGAAACAGTCTTAATATAGCTGGAGAGAAAATATCCTCCTTGCACTCTCCTAACTGCACTTTGATAGGAAGCAGCCACAGAGCAGATGGTGCCTATATATAATCACCAGACCTATTATCCCAGCCTCTTTTAGTAATTTGAAGGATGTGATAACCACAAGGAGAGCAGCAAATATTCCCCCTCCCTCCCTTCCTCCCTCCCTTCCCCTGCTAATTAAAATATCAAAAAAAGAAAAAAAAAAGAAAAAAAAAAGAAAAAAAAAGGAAAAAAGGGGGAGGAAGCTATAATTATGGTAACAAATAAAAGAATTTCTAAATGAAGTAAATAACTATTTTGTGCACTGCTCCTTTAAACCAGAAGTCAAAAGTTAATGAAATAGCAGCGTGTTACTGAGTCAGGAGAACACAGCAAGTCCCAGTGCAGTGGGGAAGGAGACTGGAGACACTCCAGATGAATCCAAACCACAGCACTTCCATCCCTCCTCTGTGCCCTCCTGCCACTTCTCTGCAGATGCTGTGTGATGGTGGGGGGAAGGAGAGCTCATCTCTTTCCATTCCTCTACTTGCCTAAGCCTGGGGTTGCACGGATTCAAAGGATGAGCAACAGGAAGGGGATTCTCTCCAGGGGTTTCTTGCTGCATGAAGTTGCTCAGGAAAACATCACAAATGTGATTTTAGTGATGCTTTGAGAGAAGGCTGGGGAATGGTGGTGCTGGGATGAGATCACAGAGAAGCAAGAAAGGTTTGAGGAGGGAATTACTCCTAAGGCCCTTAACAGATGTAAGTTAATAGTGGAGGTGCTGAGGAACATCCCTGGCTCCCAGACAGAGCCCACAGTCCCCTGCTGATGGCTCCAGGGGTGATACAAAGTTCAGAGAGGAACCCACAGGTGCTCATGGGGTGCTGGCAAAAGCAAAGCTTCCCTCAGGAGAGCACCAAGCTCCCATGCACTCCCATACTGTGCCTGCATCCAACAGGCACCAGGGCAGCTGGAAAAACACACCCAGCTCTAGGAGGGTCCATCCATCAACCAAACCTCCCAGAGAGAGGAAGCTGCTGAGGGGTCTGAGAGAATTACTGGGGCTGTCTGACTGCTCCATGACCCAGAGAGCATCGATCAGCTGCCCTGGCAGCTTCTACGCCACTTCCAGGTCAGAAGCACCATTCAGCGGTGACAGGAATCCCAGGGACTGCAGGATACACACAAAACCATTGCTGCTGCTTCCTAGCATCCATCCCTGAGACACCCTGACTGCTGTAAGGAAAGTGGAAGTGGCACCAGAGCCACAAGCTTCAATCTCCCCCCATCCCAACCTGTGTGTCAAGGACAGCGTCCTACCCTCCTGCCAAGGGACAAGCAACACAGCAAAACCACAGCAAGCATTCCCTGCCCTGAGCACCTACAGTCGGTGATTGCACTGGGATTTCACAAGCTGAGAGGGTGGGAACATCCCTGGGTGCTGGTGGAACAGAGATTCCCAAATGAGGTGGCCTCATTCCAGCCAGGAAGCTGCAGTGCTGCTCTGCATGTGAATTTGGGAGCAGTGCTCTGTAAGAGCACAGAGCCACAGAAGGTACACAGCTGGAAGGGACCCAAAAGGATCACTGAATCCAGGTCCTGGCCTTGCACAGGATATCCCAACAATCCCATCCTGTGCCTGAGAGTGTTCAAATACTCCTTGAACTCTGTCAGGCTTGGGGTTGTGACCACTTTCCTAGGAAGCCTATTCCAGTGCCCAGCAACCCTCTGAAGGAACAACCTTTTCCTGATACCCAAGCTAAACCTTCCCTGGCACAGCTTCATGCATTTTCCATGTGTGAGTACAGACCAAACCTTGCATAAAGAGGTCTGGAGGAAGGAACTGTGTGATCCCAGAGGACACATGTGTGACATGCCTACTTTGGGGACAGCCACATGTCTCTGGCTGGCACTCAGTGCTTCCTCTCCTCCTCCCCATCCCTGCAGACCAACCACCACCTCCTCCAAGGCCTACCCACCCCAGGGCTTACCCAAACCCAGGGTTTGCAAGGGCTAAGGCAGCCTGGAGCACACGGATTATTTAAGTGTCTAGAAGCACCATTTGGTGTCAGGAGGGCTGGTTTAGGAGCACTCACAGGTGTCTGTGTTGACCACACATGGTTTATGAGCCACCCTTGGCATCATCACCTGCTGCAAGTCACCAGACAAAAGATCTGCTCTCCTCTTTCCTTTTGGAGACCATTCTGCCTTTTGGTGACATCTCTGCCTCCAAGCACTGTGGCTGATGAGGGGTGAAGCAGAGGCACAGCCACAAGATCTATCCTGCTGCCCATGTGAAAATCCACTTGCCAGAGCACACCCATGGGAAACATGCTCCCTTTGCTGCCTACTCCCTCTGCTTGGCAAGCAGGGATCCCTCACTTGCTCCAGCAGGACCAGCACATCCCAAAAGCTGTAGGCTGCACATATGCCCCATGTTGTCACTTGTTCCCACGTGAGAGCAGAGTGGGCATGGCAGTGAGGACCCTGCTCTGTCTCTGTGCTGATACCTCAGGTAACATCAGCTCTGCCTTGCTAACCCCATCCCCACAGAGCCATCTGCATCCCCCCAGAGCTACCCATAGCCTCCCTGAGCCACCCATATTCCCCCAGAGCCATCCACATCCTGCCAGAGGCACTGGAATCCCCCTTGAGCCATCTGTGTCCCCCAGAGCCATCCACATTTCCCCAGAGCCACCTGCACGCCCTGAGAGCCAACAGCTGCTGGTAAGAGACTTCTGCCCCATGGCTGCAAGGATGGGCAACCCCATGAGCAAAGCTGCCTGTGATCTACAAATGAAATGAATGTTCCAAAATGAACAAAATAGGATAATCACTCTTCCAGATATCCTGAGCTCAGTGGTTCATGGGTTACTCCAAGTCACCCTGTGAATCTGTCTTTTCTGCCCTCCCAGTGCAGGTTATGATGTTTGGAAGACAGCAAATAGGCTGATGAGCTTGGGTGTCAGGCTGGAAAGCCTGTGGAGATGACTGAAGGTGGAACCTCAGCATCACAAGGACCTTTGTCACTCAGCCAAAGACACAGTGAGAAAAGAGATCCTTTGGGAGCAAAGAAATGAAGGGAATGTGCCAAACAGGCTCAAAGGAGGATCCAAATGGGCAGGGGCAGCTAGCCTGAAGTCTCAAGGCTGGAAAAGGAAGGGACACTGGCTATAAAGCACACTCAGGAGCAGGGGCAGATCTTTCCCAGCATTGCTGACACCTCAAAAGGACATTGCTCTCGTTCTCCACCACCACTTCCATCTCCAGTGCCTGATGGCCCCCAGGGTGAGGTGGGTGACCACCCATCTCACTGGCTGAGTGATGGTCTGCAGAGCTGTGGGCTGTGTCCCCCAGGGACAAAGAGCTTTGAATTTACAGAGGGGACAAAAATTCTGTATCTGCTGTTCAGTGCTGGAGTAGAAGATTACAGAGGGACTGGATGATCTTAAAGGTCTTCCCCAACCTCAGTGATTCTACATTGTTCTCACTCACAGACCTGTTTGCTGCTGTACTGATGTACATGGATTTCAGCAAGTAACTCTGCTCACACCTGCTCTCCTCATACAACAATTCTGATTTCAAGATACAGGATTAGCAAGATTTTGTAGCACTGGGAACCTGACAAAGTGTGAGACTTCTGGAAGTGTTCTCTGCCCGTTGTGTGTGACACTAGAGGGCATGAGCAAGACAACAAATGCCCCTGTCTGCCACCACTGAGAAGCTCAAGTGTAATAAAGGCCAACGAGCTTTTCTCAGTCTATCAGTAAAAGAGAAGAAAAGCAGACATGAGAGGTGTCCCCAGCTGGCAGGATGAGTGTCAGGGTGCCAAGTCTCAGCAAGGCCAACTGAGCAACGATTTTCTGAAGGCAATTCCAAAAGCTAATCCACCCCCGGCAGGAACAGGACATTTGTTTGCTTCACTGCTGTAACCTCACTAAGACTTTTTCGTTTTCTCATGACATCTTTTGCTAAGCCTGCATGGGAGGAAATGTGTTCCTCTGTGTGAGGCAAACACAGCCTGTGGACACACAGTGCCCTCCCTTCAGCTGTTGCTGAAATCTGCACAGAGGACAACAACTTTGAAGCTGCCCATCAACCCAACAGAGATCAGGGTGGCCCTGTGGGTTAAAAGATGCACTATCCCATTACCAGCTCAGTTTGGGTACCAGGTATGGCAACAGGGCTGTCTCCAGTGGCAGGCAGAGAGCTGCTGCACAGCAGGGCAGGGGAGGAAGAGTCAGGAAACCCTCGCTCTGTTCATGGCAAGAGCTCTCTTGGGTGTTTGTTCCACCTCAATTCCCAGATGAACTGGGGAGAGCTCCAGTATGTTCATCTGCCCTCTCACTGGGGATTCCGTAACTGGAGCAAATGTTGGCAAAATCCTGTAAGCCGTGTCACACACACATGTTCTGACACACAGCAGCTGTAGGTCTGCCTGTAGGGCAGGATCGCAGAAATACACAATTGTTTGGGTTGGAAGGGACCTTAGAGATCATCCAGGACAATCCCTTGCCATGGGCAGGGACACCTTCCACTATCCCAGGCTGCTCCAAGTCCTGCCCAATCTGGCCTTGGACACTTCCAGGGGCAGCCAGAGCTTCTCTGGGCAACCAGTGCCTTACCATCCTCACAGAGAGGAATTTATTCCCAATATCCAGTTTAACCCTGCCCTCTGTCAGTTTGAACCTGGGCTGGGGTGCATGGAAGGAAGAACCCTGATTTATTTCTCTTCAGCTCTAGGACAAGCTGGAGATTTTTTTTTTTCAGGACAAGAAATTTGTACAGGTGAGTATTTCTCCTCCCTTGCTCTGCTTGCATACCTTCTCTCTGTAGACAAACACCACCAGTTTTCTGGCAGAGACTCCCATGGGAAGGGTGTAGCAGGCCTGAGCACCCAGCATCTTTCCCATTTGTGCAGGAGTAGAAGGGTGGCTCCAGACTGGCAAGAGCTCTGCTGGTCCCAGGACCTCTCTGGGAAACCCAGGCACTGCAGTGACACTGAAACACCAAAGAGTGCAACATCCCTCCAGTATGAACACACTGCCAAGGCCTGGGATTCCTGCTCTGTGGGATATTCCCTGGCAAGGTCTCTGACTGTATCTGTCCCTCACTGACCTGTGACTTTATGGTCCAGACCAGTGTATGTGCAATCCTCCTCCTCAGCACAGCTAGTGACAGACCCTCCTTTGCCTCTGCACAGATTCCCTTCCTAGAGGGTGGAAAACACAGGGCTAAGCTGTGCTTCCATCTGACAGCAAATCCTGCTGTGCCATCAGACCATTCCCGGGTGGAGCCAGTTGCAGGGGTAGGAAGGGGCTGGAGCCCCCACTCAAGAAGCTGTTGGCAGCTTTGAAAACAAGCTGCTTTCCTCTGTCCTTTCAGAGTTTCCAGGCCGTGTCTCCATCACAAAGACGTTGTGCAACCCCAACATTTTGCAACTGCTGCCTGACCTGGCCACAGAGGCAGCACTCCGGGCTTCACCCTGTCCCCACGCCGGAGCAGCTCCAGCCTCCTCCCTGCCTGTGCTCCCCAGCCCATGCCAAGGCTGTCTGCACTCCTAGCATGCCAAAGCCTGGTTTAAAGCTGCATCTCAAGCTTTGCAGGAATTGCTGATGCAGTGGGTGGGAAGGAGCACATGAACATCACAGAATCCAGAATGGTTTGGGTTGGAAGAGACCTCAAAGTCCATCTGGTTCCACTCCTCTGCCATGGGCCAGACACCTTCCATTAGACCAGACTGAAGACTCATCCAGCCTGGCCTTGAACACTTCCAAGGATGAGGCAGACACAGCTTCTCTGGCCAACTTCCATTGTCTGGGGTGAGTCCATATCCTCTGATCACTCCAGACCCAAATTCATCACTTAGAACACTGGTCCCACTCCTGGAGCACCACTACTCTGGTAAATCCAGAGTGACTCCTTCAGAATATTCCAGACTTGCCTCTTGTAACATCTCCTCAAGCCTTGGCTAAACCTTGGCTAACCCCTGTCAGTGCAGTTATGGGAGAGCTGGAGATGAACCAATCCTGAACCAAATCTCAAAACTGGAGTCTTAGGTCGAGTCAAAGTCAAGGACAGCACAAAGCAAAACATCACATGAGCTTCAGCCACCCATATTTCAGCCCTGTGCCAGGACAGCATTAAATCTCCTTGTGCCACAGCACCAGAAGAACGTAGCTCAGGCAAGATCACCACATCACTGTTCTGGGAGAGACTTTGCCCCATTTTGGTGTCAGGAACAGGCAGAGCCTTTGCAGGGGTGGGTCAGGGAAGGCTGAGCCCTGCAGGGTGTTGCTGGATTAAAGCCTCTGCACGGATAAACACCTCTGAGTAAGAGGGAGAACTTAAAACTAATAACAACACTAAAACCTAAACAAACACTAAGGAGTTGAGGGCTTTACTTTGGAATAAAAGATTAATAAACATATTGATTGAGTCAAGGGGCTGGGACAAAGGCTGACAGCCGTGTTTATTTTTTAGCATCTATCTGTGGACTTACCAGGCTTTTGCCAAAGCCAAATATTGTGTTAAGGAAGTTTATGAACTGACACATGAAGTGTGGTTGGGTCATCTCCAGCTCAGCCCACGGTTGTCTGAGCATGGTGCCACCAAAATATGTCTGCAGGAGTCACAACAGCTTAACACGTGGGCCTAAACTATCACTAGCAGAGCATGATGAAGCCAAACAAGTGGCAGAGATTGAGGAATTCAGGCAGAAGACTGGGTGAAGGTAGGGCTGTTGGCAGACCCAGAGGTATTCCTGTCCCAGCTGCTGCTGAACACACCAAATTCTGCGAGAATTTAGGAAAAAACCAGAGCACTGCAGCAGCTCAGGCACTGCAGCAGTTCTGCTGTTGCCTCAGCTTTGGCATCTTGTGCCAACACCCGGGGACCACAACGGGCAAGGGGTGGGTCAATGCTTCTGCTGAGCTAAGTCTGAGCATAAAAAGGCTCAAAAATCCACCAAGGGGTTTGTGGAAGAGTCTTTCAAGACCTAACACTTGCAAAGTTGCAGCCATTGTCAGCGATCAACCTGCTGCACCCACCACACCTCCCTGCTTCCAGATCCTGACACGAGGAGCCAGACCCCTTCTGAAGCCTCTGTTTCCATGGTGTGCAAAGCCTCTGAACCACCAGGCATGCAAAAAACATATGGAAATCCCCAAAAAAATAATCCTTGGAGAGGTTTAACAGACTGACTGCAAGTAGATTTGTGGGGTTTTTCTCACCCTGCCTCCTTGTTAGACCCTTCCCATGCAGCTCAGTCAGCCTGGAAGAGCCTCACAGCACAGGGTCTGGCTCTCAGAGAAGCTGAACATCACACAATCCCACAGCAGCAGGAGCTGGGGGCTTCACAGACAGAGGACTGGATGGGAATGATGGTTTAGAGACTCTGGAGAAGCTGAGACCCTTCTGTTAAATCCCCACCTGCCTGCAAGGATGGACACAGGAGAGGCAGGGACCAGGGTGCTACAGCAATAAACCCAGAGCTGTGTTTCATATTGCTGTTGGTTTGAAACACCACTTTAAAAAAAAAAAACAAACAATTCTTACAGGAGAGAGAAAAGCCCAGAAGTCTTAAGTGACCATTTTAAAGCTTTTAGCTATTTAATTGTGGCTTTCCACACTCTGATAAAGAAACCAGGGCTGCTGCCACAAGAAGCCTCTCCTCCCCAAAATGCTCTCTGCATCCCTGATTTCTAGGAGATGCTGATAAAGCATCTTGGAGAGACTTCTGAATATGCCAGAGTGAAAGAGGACATGCAGCAAAGGTGACAGAGTGAGTGGGTGGGCAGGGGAGCTTCTGAACCCCACTGAGAAGATGCTGCATTCCTGCTCTCCCAAAGAAGGCTCACAGGTATCAATGGCTGTTTGAACACCATTTGTAGCTGCACTACAGCTTCACACAAAAACCAGTGCTGGACAGATCTCCAGTCACAGAGATCTCCATGTGTCCAAGCCTTGGGCTGGGCTCTGCACCATCCACCAAAGCCTGGCAAGGTCTCCATGGGGGAAGAACCACCCAGCTCTCCTGGGAAACACTGAGGACTGTCCATTGAACTCCTCAATCACCACCAGCTTCACATCTCTGCTCTGCAAACACAAGGGAATCTTTTCAGATACCCTGAAGCTGGTGGATTCCAGCTCTGCTTCCAAAACTTTTGCCTGCACTTAGGGTCGCAATCCCGTTTCTTCTCAGTAAGTCCTCAGCACACTTTTGGACTTGCCTCAAGGCCCCCCAGCTCACTTTTGGACATGAAACATCAGTTTCCTGCTTGCTTTAGGCACTCTTGAAAACATGAACTGTAAATCTACACAAAGCTGCATGAAACACAAGGGCTTCCCTTCAGTAAGGCACATTTTTTTCTCTAACTTTTTCTTACTCTTTGCTGTTTTTCCCTCCTCTCCAGCTCCCAGTTCTTTAAAACCCCACAACACTAGAAGGAAAAATAAAAACCCAACAAAGCAAGCAGGAAATAAAAAAAAAAAAAGCAGGTGAAGCACGAAAAAAAAAAAAAGAAAAAAAAAAGGAGTTTTCTATGGCCCAGATGAGTTTAACCCCTCTGCTAACCACGCCAAAGCAGCAATTCCTAGTGGCATGGGGGGGACTGTCCCCAGAGCCTCCCGTGGCTACTCACTGGTGCTTGTGCTAGTGCCGATGGTGTTGATGGTGGTGGGGACGGAGGAGGAGGAGTAGAGGGGCAGGTGGCCGTTCTCACAGGCCAGGCTTTTGTCCTGCCAGCTGGAGGCGCTGACGCTGATGCCGGAGTCCCTGGAGTTCTGCCACCCGTTGAGTTTGTCGTCGGAGTTCTGTCTTTGGTGATAGTAGTGAGCCTGCCCGTAGTCCACCGAGTCCGAGCGGCCGCGGCCCTGCCCGCCAAAGCCCGACGACGACGACGACGACGACGACGACGCGCGGTCCTCCAGGTGGTTGAGCCACATGGCCAGGGCGCTCCTGTCCTCCAGGGAGGTGGCAGGGTGTATCAAGGCGTAGGAGAGCAGCTGCCTGCTCTCCTCGATGTGCTGGTTGTGCTCGATGGAGTGCGCCAGGATTTTGGGCAAGAGTTTCATGTACTCGACTTTCGCCTCGATGTTGCCGGGTTTCAGTAAAGGCAGGTGGGTTAACAAGAGGGAGATCACTTTGTCCTTGGATTCCTGCTGCCACTGGTTAATGATTCCTGTGGAAGGAATAAGGAGGGGGGGAAAAAAGAGGAGATTAATGAGAAATTGAAAAACAGAGGTAATAAAGAAATAAGCGGGTCCTGGCAGGGTAAATACAACATGCCAAAATATGACACGCCAAAGGGATTTGCACATGTGTGGTACCACAGCATGAGCATCTCCTTGGCAGGGGGGTCACCACCCTCCAAAACCACTGTCAGGGCAAAGCTTGCCAAACTGGACACCAGAAGTTTCCAGATGCCCAGGAAAATCACTGAAAAAACCAAACTACACCCAGCTCTATGTGGGAAGTGCATTTATAGCCGTTTTCCAACTCTACTGCTCTTGCTCTTATTTTAATCAAAATCACAATTTGGCCCAAATTTTTCATATTGTTGCAGATAACAGAAAATACTACACAAAAGCACTCAGTGGATAAAGCTAACCTTTCAAAAGAACTTGGCTGGAAAATTGAAAAGGTCAAGATTCAAAGGAGGTAACACAGGAGAGAAACACAGAGGGAAGAAGCTTTCCAGAGGAAACACAATCATCCATCCAGGGTGTTGGTGCATCCACCAGCCCCAAAGGAAAGGAGGGAAGGGCTCAGCTAAAGCAGCCCCAGAGCTCCTGTTCCTCTGTTAGAGCACAGCAAATAGGAGAGGTTTCAGAAGACAAGGAAAAAAAATAAAAAAAGAAACCTAGGGGTTAGATTTGCAGATTCTGCATTATGCAGAAGGAAAAGTCAGGGAAATACAAACTGGTCACTTAACTCGAACTCCTGGAAAACTGATGGAACAAATAATGAAACAACCTATTTGTAAGCACTTAGAAGATAACAAGATGATAAGTGACTGCCGACACCCATTTGTCAAGAGCAATTTGATTTCCTTCTGCAACAGAGCAACTGGGCTGTGAATAGCTGGAGGAACAGACAGTGCTGTATATCTTGATATTCATTAGGTGCTGCTGCACATGGCTCCCTCAGCAGCACAGCAGAGAGAAACTGCTCTAATGTGGGCACACAACTCATCTGAAAAACATATGGAGGGAGCTGGTGGTGCTGATTCACTGTCAGACTGGGAGGATGCGCTGGGCAAGGAGACCTGGCCTGGGCCTGGCAGCACCCAGAATGTCACTGGTGATAAGGGTGATGTGATAAATGTGATCAGCATGCAGGTATCGTGCTAAGAGAAAGGAAAACACTCCAGGGAATTGGACTAGAGGTCAAACAGTGTTGAGGATTCGAAGGGGTGGCATGAAGCTGGGTCAGGAAAAGGTTCTTCCCCCAGAGGGTGGTGGGGCACTGAGCAGGCTCCCCAGGGACTGGACACAGCACGAGCCTGCCAGAGCTCCAGGAGAATTTGGACAATGCTCTCAAGCACAGGATGGGATGTTGGAGTGTCCTCTGCAGGGTCAGGAGCTGGACTTGATGATCCTCGTGGGTCCCCTTCCAGCTCAGGATATTCTATCAGACTTGGGGAGATGTGAAAGAACATCTGCATGAAGCAGGTGCAAACATCTGCATGCAGGTGGGAACAAATGTCTGTGCAGCACAAGATGGGCAAGAGCCTGGCTTGGGAAGCAGCACATCAGTCAATACCATGCTGCACAGAAAAGCTGCACCAGGCAGCCTGACCCTGGCTGAGAGGTGAACACTGCCATGGACAAGCTGCTCTCCACATCTGCTGCTGCCCTGGGAAATGCTGGAGTCACCATCTCTGGAGGGATTTAACAGCTGTGAGGATGTGGTCCTTGGGGACAAGAGTCAGTGGTGGCCTTGGCAGTGCTGGGGGATGGTTGAACTCAGTGATCTTGGAGGAAATTTCCAAACCAAACAATTCTGTGATTCTCTGACTTGAACTGCAGCAAAGATGAATGAGGTTGGACGTGATGAAACTGCCTTCTGTAGGGCAGGATGGCCCAGGACACTGTGAGATCTCCATCACCAGAGGTTTCTCTGAAGAGCTGATACCAACTCCAAACACCTGCCAAATCTACCCAGACCAGCCATAAGACATTCCCAGCCCCAGGGCAGTCTCTCCTCCAGTCCAGTGCTGACCAAACCCCTCTGTAAAGCCTTCAAACTTTCAGCCCTGTCTTAGGCTGTGCTACAGGAGCCACAACTGAACTCTGTGGTGGAGAACAGTACCTCCTGCTTGCTTTGAACATGCTGCTCAAAACTTCATCAGGTGAAATGCTGAAAAAATCACCCAAAACTCTACGTTCTCTCTCCCTGTCTGCTGTCTTCAACCCATTCTGTACAGGAAGCTGCTCTAAATCATTGATTATCCCTATAGCCTCTCTGTGGTTTTGAGTAGGATAACTGAACCCACACCACTGAAATGCAGATCCAGATCTCCATCTGTAGGACCATTCATCAGGAAATCAATATCCAGCTCAGGATATTCTGTGACCCAGGAAATGGACTCTACGATCCATGTGGGTCCCCTCCACCTCAGGATATTCCATGATTCTGCATGACCCATGCTGCCAGCCAGCAGCTAACCCAATCCTCCCACCACACCTGACCCAGATGAGAGATGTTAAAGCAGCAACTTCTCCCAGTTAGGGCCAAACTCTGTCCATCAGTTTCCTGATATGACTGTGGTGGTGAGCAGCACTCACCCCTCCACATTCATCCTCCCAGTTCCAAGGCATGCAACTGTTTTAATAGCAAGCCACTAGATGGCTTGCTGGAAACACTGGAGACTCTCCCTGGAACTTTCTGCACTGGTATTTACTTCTCCACAGAGCTCCCCCTCCTCCAGAGCCACTTCCTGAGCAGCCACAGCGTGCCCGAGCTGTCCGGTGCCAAAAGGAGCAAGGGACACGACGTGGCACAGCTCTGGTGGAGAAGGAACTGCTGTATTGCAGCAGAGGGGACTTTTGGTACTCTGAGTGTGTTCCTGTGCCTGTGGGAATGCTGTGAGGTTGTTTTGGTGCTAAAAAAACGGGATTTGGGAGAGCAACACTCAGCAAAAGTGATGCTGTAAAGGATGCACGAGTGTAGTGGGACTCAAGGCTCACCAGTGCATATCCATATTTTCCATATGCAGATGTCCCTGCTCCAGGCAAAGCTTCCTGCTGGGATGAATCTGATTTATCTGTCCCCTCTCTCTTAGCCAGCTGCCTGGTGAGTTGAAAACATGTCTTATTTTCTCCCATCCTCCTGCAGAGAGGGATGTCACACCCCGATATTTTATCATTGCTCTCGTGGTGGTTCAGCAGCACTTTCAGGCTGGCACAGCCAAACCCCAGCCTGGCACCAGCTGGGATTCTGTAGCAGCTCAGATAAACTGAGAAATCAAAGATCATTAAAAAAACAAAAGGCCTGAAATGCACTGCTCAAGGAAGTTGGTGCCACTTAAAACAGGAGCAAAATACAGGTGGAAAAAGCCGAGTCTGGTGTAAACTGGGTGCAGGAGAGGAGGAGGAGGAGGGAGGCAGGTGGCTGTGGCTGGGCTCCTCCTCCTCACATGGGGGAGAGCTGAGCATGAAGGTCCCCACTGGGGAAACACAGGATGGCGCCAGAGCTGCTTCTTGGGAACTTTGCCTTGGACCTCCAAGAGATTTGGGGGTTTAAACACAACCCCAGAAGATGGAGCACTGACCCAGAAGCCTGTGGCTGATGAAGGGCTGGGTGCCCCGGCCCAGGCAGGAGCTGGTCTCCTTCTCAGCCAGCAGCAGGATGTGCACAATTAAACAAAAATGGAAAATAATTAGATCTGAAAGAGGTTTGGCTCTCTCTGAGATAGGGCGGAAGGTCAGGCTTAATCCTATCTGCCAGAAAATAGAGGGATCTGGAGAGGGCAGTGCAGGAGAGGGAGAGCTGGAGCTGCTTGTGGGCAGGGGCAGAGGGGCTGGCAACACCCCACAGCCCCTCTCCACACTCTCCTTGAACACAGGGGTCCCCCCTTCAGCCCCTCACCTGCTCCCATGCTCTCCTGGCCATCTGGGATATCTCATCCTTTACTGCCAGAACAAACAGCTGAGATTAGGATGTGTTCTGGGATCCCACATCCCAGGGTCCTGACACGATACCCGTGGTGGGTCACAGGCACTAATTACAGGACAGCCTCATTAGCTCCCCTGGATGCTGCTTCAGGGATGCCTGGTGCTTCCCATCACCAGGATTTCACTGATCTGTGGAATGTCACAGCTGCTGACAAATCTGAGCACAGAGACAGCCCCAAAGTCAGCGTCCCCCCCTTGCTGCCTTGAAATCCCCCAAAATCCCTGTCCTGCCCACTGCTGCCATTGAACTGCCATCTCCTTTTGGAGATGAGGTAAGATAACAACTGACCAGCCCTGCACTGGGAAGGGATGGGAGCTGCTGGCACCCCCGAAGCAGAAAATCCCAGTTTTTATTATGGGACGTTTTCTTGGATGAAAAGCTGAATGAAGGTGGGATGTGAAACTACCTTCTACTGAAGGATTACTTAACTGACAGGATTTTGCTGCTAGACAGCCCAGCTGATGCATGTGCAGCATGCCTGTGGATAAATCCAGCTCCAAATATAGCCAGGTCCTGCTTCCAAGACTGAAACCTGTGCTTGTGCTATGAATAGGACCAACACCATCCCCAAAACTGGGGCTTCTGGCTGGAAAAAGAGGTGAAGTTTGTAAATTTATTAAGCTGTTAAGGGATTTCTCTGTCACAGATCTGCATAATCACTGCTGGATCCCTGCAAACTGTTAATTGCCACCATGTCCAGTGGTGATGGATCCACCCCTAACGCTGCACTGCACGAGGGACCTTCCTGCCTTGACTCTGAACCTGCCTCCTGAGGGGTGAAGGGGTTATTTCAACCACCAGCAATGCTCATGGTTATGATGTCCTGGGAACAGCCACAGTTTTCCAAATGTAAAGCCAGACCAGATGGACAAAGGCAGGGACAGACACAGTCCCTGCAAAAAACAACACGAGCAGCACACTGGTGCCTGCATTTGCAAATCCCGAAGGGCCAAACTGCAGGGGTTTAATTCTAGTTTTGGTTTTTGTGAACAGACTTCTGGGTCAGAAGATTCCAGATTAAAACACCACCCCTGCTGAGAGGGATGGCCAAGAGCAGCTGCAGCACAGGAGAAGAACGTGTGGGTCTCACCAGGTGACATGCCTTCAAGGAACAATGATAATGCCAAGTAACTCTCAAGCACTTGAAGAAACCCAACAAACAACCAAATCCATCCAAGACAAACCATTCCATTTTGAAAGCAGAAATTGGGTTCTCTTCCTGTTACTATATACAATTTATTTCACAGTGAAGCACAACCCAAGTGAAGTGTCCAGAGGAGGCCATGGAGCTGCTCCAAGGGCTGGAGCCCCTCTGCTCTGGAGCCAGGCTGGGAGAGCTGGGGGTGCTCCTCTGGAGAGGAGAAGGCTCCAGGGAGAGCTCAGAGCCCCTGGCAGGACCTAAAGGGCCCTGGCACAGGGTGCCCAGAGCAGCTGTGGCTGCCCCTGAATCCCTGGCCATCTGGGATATCTTGGACACCTTGGAAGTGTCCAAGACCAGGCTGGACAGGGATTGGAGCAGCCTGGGACAGCGGAAGGTGTCCCTGCCATGGCAGGGGGTGGAATGAGGTGGTCTTCAAGGTCCCTTCCAATCCAAACCATTCCAGGATTTCAGGAATTTGCTGATGGTGATTTTGGTGAAGTGAGAGAGATGAGTGATGTGTAACTTATGAAACAGACAACAGCTTATCCTGAGCAACAAGGACACCAATTTAAAGACTAGAAGCGTTTTAAAAACTGCCCAAGGATCTTCCAAGTAACAAAGAGGACATTCACACAGGAGGTTTGGTATCATTGCCCCTCAGTGCTAAGTCAGTGCACTTAAGGGCTCCAGTTGTCAGCAAACTGCTCTTAAATTACTGTTTTATTATGCCCTTGTTTTCAGTTTTCCATAAAAAGTTCTCAAAAGCCCATTCAGATAATTTGCCCAAGCAAGAAATGACTAAGAGAGGGATTCATAGGATCATTAATGTTGGAAAAGAGCTCTAAGATCACTGAGTCCAACCATTAACCAGATGCTCAAATCTGAGGGGCACCCTCCAAGCATCTTCCCAGAAGGGCTGAAATAAATTGCACTCTCAGATGTATTTGGGGAGAAAAACCAGGAATTTGTACTAGAAGTTTAGGTTGGAATCCTTGATCTTGTGAAGTGACACACTGCAGCATTAGGGAGAGGAGGAACGGGGTGCTCCTGGATGCAACCAAGCCTTCCTGGGGATGGACAACACGGAGGTTTTCATGTCTTGGGTGGCCAACAGCAAAAGAGAAATCCAATCCATGCTTAGGCAGCTGGTAACTGCTTCCAATGAGCCTGGAATCAGGGGTCACAGAGCAAGAGATGGCTATTTCTGGGTTTGCAGGAAGGTTTTTCAAGAGGCTTCCTCAGTAGCTCCCAGAAGAGGTTCCCATTGTTCGCCGTTTCCTGGATCAGGAATGTGAAACTGAATCTGGGTGATGGGCAGAGCTATGTGGAGGGCACCCACTTTTTATTGTCAGAGGCAGAAAAATCAGTACCTGGACTCATCCTGCTGTGCAAAGACCCAGCAGCACATCACCACCCACCAGCTTCTCCACACATCCATGGGAGATGCTGCACTTCCATCAAAATCCCCCAAATCTGCAGCACCTGAGGTCATCTCCAGTCAGCCTTGGGATCTTACACCAATTCCAGCTGCCTGGATGCCTTCACCAGGGCAAAAGGGGTCAAGAAACCTGACCCTGCATATGAACACAGCCCAGCAACCTCTGCTTGGTCACAACATCATCTCCCAGTGAGTGACCATGATCAGACAAACCTGAATTCTATGTCTAGTTGTTCCAGTTTCTCCCAAGCACTTTTGTTTGCCTTCATTTCCAGTTGAATTTATCTGCTTTATGCTTGAATTCATCTGCTTCAGATTCTGAACTAGATGATCTTTAAGGTTCCTCCCAACCCAAACCATTCAGTGACTCTATGAGCAGGGTGGAGAAACCACACCCCACTTCACACAGGGCAGTTTGCTGCAAAGATAAAGCAGAAGAGCAAAAAACCCAAGAGATTTCACCCGCAAGTCTGAATTTGCACCAAGTGTATCAACCAAGGGCAGGTTGCTGCCAGTCCCAGCCTTCCCACAACTGGGTTTACTGGTCTGTGATATGGTCCAGCTCCCCATCATCCATCAGAGAAATCCACTCTCCAACAGTACTGCAGACACAAATCTCTGCCCTGGCTCCTGCTGCAGCAGCTCAATTGAAGGTGAAGCACAAAGTGTTTCCAGCTGAAGGGATTTAAATTATTATTTGCAGTAATTAGCACCTGCACGTTGACCCAGTCACAATACTTTGTCTGGGCAATTTTACATCATTGCCTTCGTAAATCAGCCTCACTCAAAAGGCCAACATTAAGGAAAACAAAGCGAGAACCCCATTGGAAACACTCTGTACCCCATCCAGAGCACATCAATACCTTCACTGTTAAACCTGGCAGCCTTCTCCCTCCACCATAGGCCAAATAATCAGAATTTCAGCATGCGCCTCCTCGTTATTGCAACCAAAGCTAATTAAAAGGAAAAACATCTCAATGATAAACGTTGCTGCCGACCTGCCAAGTGCAGCAGGCAGAGAGGCAGGCTGTCACTGAAAGTGCTGAACCTGAATCTTGCTCCTCATCCCCCCAAGATCGATGCAACATCACAGCCAACACAGGGGACAAGACACCCGTGGCGCTTCCGAGCACCTCCGCGAGGCTGCGGCGTAAATCCCAACAAGCTTCCCCCTGCTCCAGGTCTGGATTTATGCCTGTGCCAGCGCTGACCTCAGCGGGGCGGGAGGACCTAATGCCACACGACTGAAGGCAGCAGGAGCCGTGCCAAGCAGCACCGTGCCTGCTGGATCCACGGCTGCCTGGCACCTCCCGCGGCTCCCGGCGCTGCATCCTGGGAGCAGCTTCCTCACAGGTCACCCAAACCGCTCACCCCAGAGGATAATGTGGGATCTGACAGAGGAAAAGCCAATAAACCACCGTGGCTGGCTTTTTGCTGTCACTCCCTTCCATTCAGGTCTAACAGCCCAACGTGGGGAGGAATTGGGAAGCACTGGTGAAGCTCTTGCCTTGGAACAAGTCTTTGCTAGGAGCTGGGAACAGCCTGCAAAAAATCCCTGGATACCGGGAGGGCTTTGGGGACTGCTGTGTGTGGGATTAAGGGCTCTGCACTTCCCCTCCTGCAGCATCCAATCCCACAGCTTTGAACCTCCAGGTCCAACACACTCAGTGCTACCCCAGCATCTTTGGTCTATAATGAGACATAAAAAAGGCAACCACACAATTCCCCTTTTCCTGACTGGTCACTTTCCTTTCCTGGGCAGATTCAAGGGTGGACAACCTCTCTGAAGGTCAGGCAGACCTTTTTTTCCACCAGCACGCACAAGGAGATCATCAGACAGACAGACAGACATCACATAAGGCACATGCACCACCTCTCCCCTTCTCCAGCAGCCACATCCCACCTCACACCCCGGCTCTGTCGCGGTGCCGGGGAGCGCCGGAGCGCGACGGAAAATCTGCCAGTGATGCGCAGCAACCTCTGGGTTCACATGGTGCTGGCTCCCCTCCGTGTTTCCAGCAGCTACATCACACTCTAAGAGGCTAAAAATACATTAGGAAAGTACTTAATGTTTCCTTTCCACCCCAGCGGCTGCTGCAGAGAAGCTCCAAGGGGGAGGGGAGGTGAGCAGACCAGAGTGGATGCAGGGAAGAGGTGAAAAAAAAGGGAGCAATGGAGCAATGTGGGACAGCACCGTCCCACAAAAGGTGGTGGCCGGGAAATCCCCACTGCAGGCAACACTGGTTCCTTGGAAACACAAAGGCAAGAGCCACGTAACCATGAAAAGCAAAGTGCTGCTGAATACAGAGCAGGATTTAAGGCCAGGCTGGATGGGACTTGAAGTAACCTCCAGTGGGAGGTGTCCCTGTCCATGGCAAGGGGCTGGAATGAGCTGATCTTTAAGGTGCCTTCCAACCCAAGCCATTCTGTGATTCTGTGGTTCAGCACTGACAAGAGCACAGAAGAATTCATGAAGGAGCATCTCCTCCATTCCTAATTACCGAGATTAAGAAGCTCCATGTAAATTAATTACACAATATTCCTTGTTAAATGCAGCAGTGAATATTTAACTACCAAGACCAATTATGTTCCAAAGAGATAATCTTCCTGCAACGGCTCCCAGCGTTCCCCTGTGTGCAACAGGTGAGTCCTTCACCACCCAGGGCCAAGGCAGGAGGGATGGCTTTGTCTGGGTGCCAAGAGGCACATGGGCTGCTGCACTTCATTTTGGAAGAACAGACACTTTTGTGGAATGCTGGAATGGTTTGGCTTGGAAGGGACCTTCAACACCACCAAGTTCCAACCCCCTGCCATGGGCAAGGACAGCTTCCACTAGACCAGGTTGCTCCAAACCTCATCCAGCTTGGCCATAAGAACTTCAGGGACAGGGCAGCCACAGCTTCTCTGGACAACTTCCACTAGATCAGGTTGCTCCAAACCTCATCCAGCTTGGCCATAAGCACTTCAGGGACTGGGCAGCCACAGCTTCTCCGGACAACCCTTTCAACAATTTCTTGCAATTCTTCTTGGGACACCAGGCAAGGGGCAGGTGACTGTATGACATGTAAGTTCTGGGGAAACAAAAAGCCAACAACCCCCTGCTCCTGTCTCCAGAACCCCTGTGTGGGATAAGACACGAGTCCTACTCAACTTTTTGCCCTTTTAAAGGCAGCTCTCCCTGGGCAGAGAGTTCAGCTGTCTATCACTGGCAGCTCCCCTCTTCATTATGCTCTCCAAAGCAACATCAGTCCCATCAAACGCTGACGGGGAGGAGTGGGGAATTTCAGCACTGAAGCCAGGCTCGAGGACAAGCCTTGATCAGATCTTCCCATCCTGTCACCCCAAACAGGCTGATGAAACCCCACCAGCAGACAGAGCAGCCCACCACTCTCCACCCAGTTTGGAAACTCCAAATGGGAGCAGAATGCCCAGTGTTTTGGTCAGATGCAGAGCAAACTGGAATATTTCTCACCAAAACATCCCTTAACTCCCACTGAGATCCACAAGGACAGAAGAGCCCAGCTCCACTGTGAGTAGAAATGAGTAAGATTTTAATATTTTTGCCACTATTTTCCCCCTCTGCCTCCTGAGCTTGCCAGAGCTCCAGTCATTAGGAGGCTGTTTGTACAAACCCAGAAGTGATGTATTTTTAGCACTGGAGAATTGCATGGCACGATCATTAAGGAGCTTCTGCAGACAGCAACAAGAGCAGGGATTTTTCCTTCTCTAAATTGGCTCCAGCCACTACAGTTTTCAGCCCAAAGCAGACTTTCAGGAAATTCAGGAGGAGAGGGAGCCTTTTTCCACGACATATTTAACACTGAGCTGAAGTACACTCGATTTTCACACTGTGCATCCGACGGGAGGTTTTATGGATTTGTTTTCTAGGCTGTACTGTTGCACACTTTTGCTACAGAGCATAATACCCTGTATTATCACAACACTCCCTAGCAACAGGACTTTAATTTAGTGCAGAGATTTCCAATGCTGAGAGCATTTCACTGACTCAGAGCAAAGATGACACGCTGGGAAACCTTATCAAAAGCCCCACGGGTGCCAAGGGAATCTACACCACATGAATGATGGCATTCGAGTTCTCAACACAACGTGGCCAGCCCTGGCACAGAGAACACCTTGGGAAAGAGGAATTTGCTTCACTGATTTCACAGTCCACAGTCCAGCCAGCGTGGAGTGATGTCTACATTGATGGCAGCAGTGCCAATGGGTGGGAGATAAGAGTGAAAATCCCACAAGTGCTCAGTGCTCGGACAGAGAAATGTGGGGAATGGTTCAGTGTCACAAATGAGAGCTCAGAGCCAGGGGGGGACATCAACAGGGACGAGGTGCCACCTCCTGCTTCTCACCCCAAGGTCAGGAGGGGGACAGATGCTTGGCAGACAAACAACCAACCTCCTACAAAAGCTGTCCTGAAGAGTGAAGCCCACCCAACACTGGGCAAGAACGCCCAGTGCCAGTTCCCCTTCACTCACTGGAGCACCCAAGCCCCTGGGCATCCTGGACATCCTGCTCCCAAACCTCAGATGAGGAGGATGGACTTTGGGAAGGCCAGGAAAACAGTGCCAGGGTCCCACCTGACCACAGGGAGCATGCAAAGGTGCAAAAGCCCCACCAGCACTGTGGACACTGTCAGGTGAGGTGCTGCTCCACCTGTGCCAGCTGGGGCCGAAGAGCAGGAGAAAGCAGGAGCACCATCCATGGGTGGGCTGAGAAGGCTCTCACAGCAGAAATGACACCGAAACCACGTCCCTTGTGGAGAGCAGAGGAAAATCCATCAGCCCTTGTGCACGCAACGAGGAGACGGGAATATCAGAGCAGCCGTGCCAGGTCTGATGGACGAAGATATCCCGACGAGATCCTGGGTCAAGTGGCTTTTGTTGGCTGCTGTGCAAAGCCAGCTGAGCCCGGCCCACGGCAATGGCATGGGTCAGCAAGGATTAAAAGCATAATTAAACAGGGCTGCAGATTGCTTCCAGAAGCCCCATCACTCCCTGGAGCCCGTGAGCTCAGCCACGGGAAAATGCTGCTGGTTTTGCTGCTTCTGGGACCTGGGGTACAGGTGGGAAATGAGTTCACTGCCTGCTTTCACTTACACCAGGGTTATATTGCTCACATGCCTCCACACGCCCTCAAATCCAGATTTTCAGTGGAATTTTCTAGGATGCAGGAAGCCAAAGAAATAAAAGATGCAATTTCTGCATCTCTTTTCTGAGCCTAATCCATAAAAACACCTGAATCTTCCTGACTTTCAGTGAGGAGACTACAGGCACAACCACAGGCATGGAGGAAATACTCCTCTGACTTCTTAATTTCAATTGCAAAAAGCCTTTTGCCAAAAGCTTAATTGAAATGCAGATAAGTTCCTTCAAAGGCTAAAATAAATATATAAAAAATTATCTGAATGTCATAACGGTGTTGCCTAAAATGGATAAAGGATTTAGAAGGGGGAAAAATAATACTAAAAATAAGTTATGAAGGGTATGCAAGGTATTGATATACAGCACATGGTTTAAACTGTTAATCATTGAACAGATTCCAGTATAAAAATAAAGAGACTGAAGCTGCACATAATGGAGGAGTTGCTCTATTTATAAACTTCTCTGTGCAAAGGGCAGCGAGGGCCAGGATGAGCCAGCAGTGGAGGCAGAGGGACGCTGCAACGGAGCCTAAATTTGAGGGAAAATAAACAAGGTTTTTTAATATTTTTTTTTTTTTAAAAAAACGTTGTCAACAAAATCAAACTGAGTTGCCCAGGAGCTTGTGTGCCCCAGCCATGTGAGCAGCATTTCCAGCCCTGGCATGTGACAGCTCTCCCAATTTAGCCAGTAACTGACTCCCTCTGACCTGTAATAACACCGCTCCCAAATTAGAGCCCTCAATTTGACTTGGCTCTGGTCCTTCCCTCCCAGCAACATAAAGCATCCTTTTTCCCCCCCTCTCCCCCAACATTCCTAATCCTGTCCTTTTGCACTGCCAACTCAAACTCCCATTTAGTCTTTTCCTATTTTTTCCTGGGTGGGGGGGTGGTTGCGGAGGGATGAGGGGGTGCAGGCAGCAAAGGGCAGGGAAAAAAAGACCGGTGGAAAAACACCAAGAGACAAAAACAACAACAAAATCAGACAAAAATTCCAAGTTGGTGACATTCAGCTGGAAAAGCTCAATGACTCACATGCAAATAAAATCTGCCTAAATTCACTGTTGCATGACGCAGGCCACTGGCTTCAGCATGAAAAGGGCCGGGATGAAATCATCCACAATTAAATGGGAGCTTGGAAGGCTGCAAAAGCAGCAGCATCAGCGCAGCTCCCCCAGCTTAATAGGAAACACAAAGGAAGGAAGTTCAGTGGAGTGAGAACATCCCCTTTTCCCCTCCTCTGCACTGACACCTCGCACCATCAGTCATCCCCAGCCCTCGGCATCACGCGTCCGCGCTCGGCTCCGGCAAGCTGCTCCCCAGCAGCCTGCTGCCAGATTTTAATGGGCTTTCCTGGAATACCAGCTCAAAAGTGAAATAAAAATAAATGTGGCTACGTAGCAAGGCAAACCCCCCCCCGCCCCCAACCAGCCAGAGGCTTGTTCCAGAGGTTTCTGTCCTGATCTTTGCACAATGGTCGGAGATGTTGGAGAGTTAACATTGAGAAATCTTGGACCAAATCCACTCCCTCCCCAAATCCCCCCACCAAATTTAAATCTCAGTTCTCAGGTTTGCTCTTGCATTGCAACAGTGCTTTAAACCTTATGAGTTCTCAAATACTGTCTGAAGTCACGTTATAGGAATGCACTAGGAGTGACCCGCAGGGAATGGGTTCCCTTTGTGCCAGGGTTTCCCTTTATGCCAGGATGAGCAGCAGGCTCTGCATCCTACCCCTTCAACACAACCCTTCCGTGGGGCTGTGCCATGAACCAGGTCACTGCCCTCCTTCAAGCCCAAAGTAACAATGTGAAGGGGAAGAATAAACTAAAAAAGGTCATTTTAACCTGGACTGGGAGTCACAGCATGGTTTTCAAAAGGCTTTTGGTGCTCCAGCTAAGAAGGGAAAACAAACCTGAGAACAAGAGCTGGCACCTCTGCATCCTCCAAAGTCTGCTCTGGGGATCACCTGGTGAGTGCCATCCTTCTGATCTGCTCTGGTGAGATCCCACCTGGAGTCTGGCATCCTGCTCTGGGACCCCCAACACAGGAAGGGCATGAAGCTGCTGAAATGAGTCCAGAGGAGGCCACAGAGATCCTCTCAGGGCTGGAGCCCCTCTGCTCTGGAGCCAGCTGGGAGAGCTGGAGGTGCTCAAGGGGAGAAGAGAAGGCTCCAGGGAGACCTTGGAGCCCTTTCCAGTGCCTAAAGGGGCTCCAGGAGAGCTGGAGAGGGACTGGGGACAAGGGACTGGGGACAAGACAATGGAGAATGACTGTTCACAGCCAGGAGCATGGCTAGGATATTGGGAAGAAATTCTTCAATGTGAGGGTGGGCAGGCCCTGGCACAGGGTGCCCAGAGAAGCTGTGGCTGCCCCTGGATCCCTGGAAGTGTCCAAGGTCAGGTTGGACAGGGTTGGAACGACCTGGTGATTGGATGATCCATCTGGGAAGCAGGAGGACAGTACCCCAAGCATCCAAGAGTGGCCACAACCAGCAGTGAGCCATTGAGAGAGGCTGTTGCACCTCACTGCAGCTACAAAGTGAATCCTCTCTCACAAGGAGAAATCAGGTGATCACCTTCTCCCATTGTTAATTCACATCAATTTGGAAACTGGGTGCTTCAACCTTTCTGGACTTCCCTTCAGGCTGGATGTGCCTGTCTCTAGGATTATCCCCAGAGCTGTGCTTTTGGAAGATTCCAGCCTGAGCTGAAGGCTTCTCAGCACTCGCTCACTCTGGCCCGCAGTGGCTGCAGGAGCAGGGTGTGAACAGGTCCATAAAAGGGAACTGGGAGACTTCAGCCTCCTGCCAGTAAGCCAACATTTGCTCTGGAGGAATCTGCACCTCCCCAGGAAAAAAAAACCCAAACAACCAAACAACAAACTATAAAAATAATATATTGAGGTCTACAAGTGGGGAAAGGCTGCAAGTGCCTGCAGGAGGACATCCGACTGTGGCTGGGCCATCTGGTCACCCACCCTCAGTGACACTGCCCTCCCTTCACCACCAGATGCTAATTCCTTTCATCCTGCCTGGCCCTCCGCTGGTGTAATTTTAGGTCTGTGAATAGGACCATCTGCCTTTGAGATGCTCGTTTATTTTTGGCCGAGCCCTCCCTTTCACCACTCCCTCCTTAAAGGAAGTCCAACCCAGGCACTGTTGGGAACAGTGCTCCTTGTCTGGTCCTCTAATCACCAGGCATTAACGAGCTATCTAGAGGATGTTCTGCACCACTGCCACTCGTCAAATTGGGGGTGTCATTATCTTCAAAGCACTTTGCAAACAGTTTTTTCCTTCCTCCCCGTGTTGCCACCACAAAGTAGTAATTATTCACTTCTCTCTGAACATGGTGGGCTTGGTCCAGCATCCTGGAGCTCGGCCAAGACGTGCTCAGCAAAATTCAACATGGCCAAAGTAAAGCTAAAACAAAGTGGTTCCTATCTTTGGATGCTGAGGACTGCTACTGTTGCTTCCTTTCCCACAGCAGACATGGAAATGGTAAAAATAAAAATAAATGCTGGAACCACAGCAGCCAATAGTGTAATTTCCACGTATTAAGCGATGCCCGGACAAAAAGGGAATTTTGAGGAAAGTTCTGCTTTTATACACATCTAAGTGCTATGAATGAAAGTCACTGTCACAATTATGGAAAACAGTAATTAGCAAAATACTGCACAAAAATGCTGAAAGAAATGCTTCTGGCTGGGGTGACCATATGGGTGCTCCCAGCCAAAGCTGCACATGGATAAACCCTGAGACCACAGCAAGGCCATGGGAACCCCACCACGGCAGGGGCTCAGCCCATCTCTTGGGATGGATGTTGGATCCATCTCCTGGGATACATGTGTGTCCTCCTACATGTCCCAGCCAAAGGCATCCCTGACTGCTTGGGGGGATGCAGGCAGGCTGAGCTAACAGGCTGAATCTGGGCATCTACCAGCCAAAAAATCACTGATTTTCCTTCTTTTTAAGAGTTTCACAAGTGTCTGAGACAGGTGGGAAGAATGGTTCCAGGTAGCCCTTTCCAGAATCAATCAGCTTTTTTGTACAAATCCAGGCTGTGCAAAGCTTGTGCAGCTCTACCAAAATTTGCTGGGATTTTTTTTAAAGATGAGGAAGGTTGTGGTTCAGTCTGAGGTTTGAACAGTTCTCAGCCCTGTTATGAACCCCCAGGAGCTACAGGTCATGGAGCCTATTGCTGGAAATCAGTGTTAGACACCAGAGAACATCGATACAGGGGAGCCCCCCTCACTGTATGCACCCCAAAGGCTGAAGAGCAAGAGCCTGTTATGCTGCCAAACCCCTTCACAGGGAAAATACACCCAGGGCTTCAAAGACTAAAATTTCTGTGCAATGCTTGAGGTGTTAAAATCAAGCCCTGGCTTTGGCTGGCCACAACTCTCTGCCCTGCGGGAGCCTGGGGAAACACCTGGTTGTTCATTGCTTCAAATTCTCTGCAGTAAGTGAAAGAAAAAGTAACTTAATGGATCTGATCAGATCTCAGATTTGACAGGATCTCCTGCCTGGGTAAAAACTGACCCATTTTGCTTTGGCTTGAGCAGAAAACTCCACTATCTGGGATGTGAAGGGAGGACAAGCAGCTTCAACCCCACACTGGGGTGAATCCCCAGCAGGAATCAGGGGATGCAGACATCCCTCCCCTCCCCTTTCTGCTGCTCACATCACCCAGAGCAAAGCACTTGACCAAAGGCAGTGATGAGTCACTGCGAGGAGGAGACTTTTCTAATTTCACCCGCTTTGATCCTGCCCTGAAGTGCCAACGTCAAAGAGGAGGGAGGGGAGAGCTGGGGCTGGCTCAGGGAGGACTCAGGGAAAACCTCAGCATCTGCAACAGAGGCACTCAAAGCAAAGTGAAACCCCCACGAAAAAAGTGACACAAAGAGCTGACTCTCCCCAGCTTGTACCAGAGCAGCAACACTACTCCCTGTGTCTTTCCCAGCTGTACAACACTCCTAAGGTTAAAATCCACCTTTCCCTGGGGAATTCACTGTGCTGCACTGCTGCCTGAAGCAGGCTGGCTTGTCTTTCCTTTTTTACCAGCCTCACATTTTGCTTCTCATATACCCACGAAGCGCTGCAGGACCTCAAAACAAAGAGCGACGTTGTTCCTTCAGAATAAAACTGCTGTTCACCCAGCTTTTATTGATATTTCACCAAAACATCCTAGGAGCTGTAAAGATTCGTTTTGGGGGGGCTAAAACGATGTGTCCCAGTCACAGCTTTTTTTCCATGATCCCTCTCCACTGAGAACACATGAAATAGGTAAATGTGGACACTGAACTTAAAGGATAAAGAACACAGGTCCTGGCACTTACACATTCCCACTGCCTGGTTCCTCTCCCATAATTGCTGATGTCCACCAAAGGCACCACAAATATGCTGAGGAACTCAACTCCTGTCCCAGCTCTGAGCAATGATGAGTTTGACACTTGTTCGTGCTTGAAACATGAAAAGTTTTCCCAACTAAAAGTTTTCACTAAACCAAAATCATCCTCTTCCTCTTGTTTGGCTAAAATGTCTCTTTTCAGCTATCAAAAAAGCCACAAGGAGAATTTGAGATTTCATTTTCTTGACCAAACTCCATAATATTTGGGAAGAAACTTCCAACAAAATGAAAATCTTGTATTTTTGTGGAGGGAGGGGGAGGAACAGACCTCCCTGCAGAAGAAAATTCCCTTCCCTGCATCTTGTTTTCCTCTGAAGAGCAGCAACACATTGCAGTTACTCACAGGGAAGGATTCAACCTCCACAACTCAGAAGAGATGAACAGCAGGAGTGACAGGATTTCTGGAAGCTGACGACCCCTCTCTCACCCTCCAGGCTACTGATTCCAGCTAATTGGAGCCTCAAGTGGCTCTGAGCCAACTGACAGCAACACAGCAATAAATGTGCAGAAATCCACTAAATTTGGAGAGATACACAATGCTGGCTGGGGTCCAACAGCCTGATCCATTCAGGGATGATAAAAATTAAAATAATATTGTTAAGGGCATTGTCCAGCTGCCTTTTCAACACTGACAGGTTTGGGGCATCAGTCACCTCTCTGGGAAGCCTGTCCCAGAGTCTGACCACAGACTTGGTAGAGAAATCACAGATTCACAGACTGGTTTGGGTTGGAAGGGACATTAATGAACATCCACCCCCTGCCATGGGCAGGGACACCTTCCACTATCCCAGGCTGCTCCAAGCCCTGTCCAACCTGGCCTTGGGCACTTTCAGGGACAGGGCAGCCACAGCTGCTCTGGGCAAGCTGTCCCAGTGCCCCATCACCCTCACTAGAAGGAAATTCCTCCTATTATCTAATCCAAACCCCTTTTACATTAAAGCCCTTCTTGTCCTTCCAACCAAAATATTCTTTTCCTTTCCTTTTTCCTTTTCCTTTCCTTTTTCCTTTCCTCATGCAATTCCATGCAGCTGAGCTCTGCTGCAGGCAAATCCTGAGGAAAGACCTGACTGCTGAATACCTCCAGCAATTGGGACCCTGTCTGGAGAGGTGCAAACTGCACCCATCCAGGACAGAAGAGCCTGGGCAAGGCTTTTCTGTGTCATGATGCAGCAACAGCATCATCCCACTCAGCTCTACATCTGCAACCTCTGTGGCAGGGGGAGGTTTACATCCCAGCTCCCCACAGGAAAAGTGAAACCCCCAGCTTAAAAGGATTCCTGCAACTGCTCAAACACTCCAGGTTTCCAACTCTCTTTGTGTGGTGTGAAGGGAAAATTCAGGATTTGGGGTTTTACACAACTCTGAGTTATCCTCTGCCACCTCCACTTTCCCACTGTGCCTCCTCCTGGTATTTGGAAGGGAAACGTCTCAAGCAGAGGGGAATTGGAGGCTGCAGCTCTCTGGCAATCTGTTAAAGACAGGCACTCACACAGGTAATGCTTGCAAAGCCTCTGCTCCTCTTCTGGGCTGCTTCACAAGCAGCAACACAGCAAGGGACTCGTTAAAGGCAGAAAATTGGGCACCAGGAACAAATTCCCTGCCCCGCCACCTTCCAGAGCCTCTTTGCTGCTGTGGAATATGCACAGACAGACACAGGGCAGCAAACTGCAGCTCCCAGTGTGTGACAAGGAAAGCTGCAAAGAAAACACTGAGGGGTTTATGTGCAAACACAGCAGGAAGGAGTGCTATTCCCAGAGATGCTTCTCCATCAGATGCTGACAATTGGTTCAGAGCAGGAAAGTGCCCCAGCTTCAGCAGCACCAGCTCCCAGCAGCATAGGGAGGAGCTGGCAAAGGTGGTGAGAAGCCCTGGCTTCCCACCCACACCACACACCCCCGGGAAAAAACTTGGAAAACAGTTTTTGGGGAGAGATCAGAGATGCAGTAAATTCCTGGCTTGATTAAACAACCAAGGTGAGGCCATGCTCAGCTTTCAGGCCTCATAACAGCCACCACTGTTTGCAGAAGGAAGTTATTTCGGGGTGAAACCTGATCAGCTCCCAGGACAGCAGCACAAAGGCTGGGAGAAGCATCTCACTGCTCTCCTGGGATGCAGCTGCCAGGGAGCTGCCTGGACCTCAGTGCTGGCACTCCCTGCTGTCCCTCTGTGTCACACTGTGCCTGCCTGTGCCACTGACACTGACCTGCATGGGATCAGGATGCTGAACACACGACAGAGTGAAGTAGAACAGAACAGAATTTATTTTCTCCCAGTATCCCAGAGGACTTTCACTCCCTCTGTGACTTCCAAGTGTCTTTTCTCCTCCACCACACCAAGAGCTCAGCACAAGCAGTGAGGATTCCTCCTTGCAGGAGCTGGCAGAGATGGACAGATCCCACTGGAAAAGCCATGGGGCTGCAACGCTGAAACTCACTGCCTTCTCTTTATTCTCAGCCTGGCCTTTCCTCTCTTTCAAGTGATTTTGACAGGAGTTTAATAAAGCTTCCTGCACCTTTAGGGGGTGTGGCAGGACACCCTGTAAGAGGAAGATGAGTGGCAAAGTCAGAGCTCTTCCAGCCCTGCTGCCTTTCTTGACATCAAGGTTGCCAGCTCCCACTGCTCCATATCCCATATGATCTTCTACTACACCAAACAAATCAGAACTGGGTTTAAAAAACCATCCCTGACCCCAAACCAGCCCAACTATCACCCTGCAAGGAAATGAGGCAGTGCAGAATCATCTCCATGTGACTCAGATCTGCCTCCAGGTGGGTGACATCCAGGAGTTCCCCTGGATTGCTGGCCACGGTGTTTCACTGGAATTCACTGCTGATGGGAGTGGGAAGCAGCCTCCCTGCTCAGGTTTACATAGGTGCTCATCAGCCAGAATTGCTCCTGCAGCAACTCATGCCTTCCAGCCATGACCAAAAACCACCTACCCAAGGAGAAGAATGCAAATGTAGCGTGGTTTGGGATTTGAGAGAGGAAAACAACATTCAAATGTTGGATGAAAACAAAATAACCTCTGAAAACACTGCTACTTTTATTTTGTTTGAGGCACTTTCTGGGTAAATCCATTGAATGAGAAGTACCCAAAGCCCCAGCAGCTGCTGTGCCCTGTGCAAAGCTTGCATTCAAGGAGGTTTTTTTCCCTCCAGCTCTTAAAATAAAAAGTCTGTTTCTCCAGCCTGGCCAAACCACTTCACCACACTGCAGTGCAAACCCACTCCCAGCCCTCCCAGTGCTGGGGATTACTGGGTTACAGACCCATGGCCTCACCATACAAACCCAGTTTCCTGGATACTTGCACCACAGCCTCTAAATTCTGTTGTGGTCTGGACTTCACAGGCTGCTGGTTTTAATATTTTCGGATGCTGGAAGCAAGGCAAGTTCCATGCAAATCCCAGCCATTTTCTTAACCTTTCTTTGGTTTGATTTTCCTTTTCCATGATGCTGTGGAAGAGACACAAGCCACGATGTGGCAGGACACAAAGGTGGCTCTGGACACAGCTGGGTCCTTCCATCCCTGGCTCTCAGCAAGCAGTTTCTAACAGATGATGGGGCTGCCTGAAACCAGAGTTGCTTCCAACCTCTTTTCATGTAAAGACCAAGTGAAGGTACTTTTCATTACATAGATGTGTCTATTGCCAATATAATTTATGGCCTGGCATTATCCAGGGAGATTAATGAAGTGTCCTTGCTTCTAAAGATAAAACATCTTTCCAGATCCTTCCCATACATGTGCTGCTTGCTCAGCATTCCTGCATTATTCATTGGTAACATCAGAGCACTTTTGCAGTGCCTCTCCCACAGCAGTGCCCTCCAAAGTGGGCTGCTCCAGGTGGGATGAGGAGACCCAGACCCACCTCCTTTTCCTGAACAGGGCAGTTTAACTCCTCTGGGATTATTCAGACGAATGGGGCTGTGACTTCTGAACACTGTTTCTCCCCAGAAGCCTCCCAGCCTTTCACACTGGGGTTTATCTTCCAGCCTCCTCCTAAAGGATCATTTAGGTTTCAAAAGATCCTTAAGATTCAGTCCAGTCATTAACCCAGCACTGACAAGGCCATCATTAAACCCTGTCCTCAAGTGCCACATCCACACATCTTTCAAATCCCTCCAGGGACTCCACCAATGTCTATTCCAATGTCTGACCTTTGCTCCAGTCTGATGCTGGGGACTCTCTGGGTATCCTGCCAGGCAAATTTCCCCAAAGTTCTATGAGAAGCTGAGGCTGCTGACACGAGCAGTAGCATCTGATCAGCCAACGTGTGATGCTGAGTAAGGACATGTTTGTCATTTCTCCTTGGCCTGTTTCACAAGCTTTGTGGCTACTGCCATGCCCCAGGCACCTTCAGAGTACATGGGGTGAGGCCTCAAAGGGAAAGCAAAAAAAAACCCCAAGCTCTGGGGAGGTGATTGCATCTGGCTACAGGGATCAAAGCTGTGGGCAACAACTCCCATGAAACCTCAACACTGACAGGCACCCAGACCTCACCCAACAGCCAACAACAGGAAAGAAAACCTTGCTGCACATTTAAATCAGAGCCTCAATTCTACACACTAAAAACCATTTATTTTTTGATAGTGCTGTGCCCTTTGAGCTGATCTGGGGAGGCAGGACCCATCTGATTGACCATAATTTTAGGAATGTCCAAGTCAAGCCCACCAGATCAGTGCTCCCCTCTCAGTGCAGAACACACAGATCCCACCATGATCAGAGAGCTCTCGAGCTCTGGAGCTGGGCAGAACACCCCGATCCCACCCTGATCACAGAGCTCTGAAGTTCTGGAGCTGGGCAGAACACCCCGATCCCACCCTGATCACAGAGCTCTGAAGTTCTGGAGCTGGGCAGAACACCCCGATCCCACCCTGATCACAGAGCTCTGAAGTTCTGGAGCTGGGCAGAACACACAGATCCCACCCTGATCACAGAGCTCTGAAGTTCTGGAGCTGGGCAGAACACACAGATCCCACCCTGATCACAGACATCTGGAGTTCTGGAGCTGGGCAGAACACACAGATCCCATCCTGATCAGAGAGCTCTGGAGTTCCGGAGCTGGGCAGAACACACAGACCCCATCCTCATCACAGAGATCTGGAGATCTGGAGCTGGGCAGAACACACAGATCCCATCCTGATCACAGAGATCTGGAGATCTGGAGCTGGGCAGAACACACCGATCCCACCCTGATCACAGAGCTCTGAAGTTCTGGAGCTGGGCAGAACACACAGATCCCACCCTGATCACAGACATCTGGAGTTCTGGAGCTGGGCAGAACACACAGATCCCATCCTGATCAGAGAGCTCTGGAGTTCCGGAGCTGGGCAGAACACACAGACCCCATCCTCATCACAGAGATCTGGAGATCTGGAGCTGGGCAGAACACACAGATCCCATCCTGATCACAGAGCTCTGGAGCTGAGCAATGCTGCTTTGCATTGCCCAAAACCAGACTCTGGTTCAACACTGGCCACACACATCACACCAAGAGAAACCCCCACCAACCCCACTCCATCTCAGAAAATCTCATCACCTGCACACTCAGGACTCCAGGAAACCCTCAGTGCTGGCAGAGGGCAGGCAGGGAAGAAGGCTGCAAATACCTCTGCCACTGTATGAAAACACAGATCCTCAGCAAACAGCACTCAGGAACTTGCTTTTGATCTCAGGTTTTGCCTGTAGCATCTCCTTGATGAAACCTGTATTCCATCAACAAATCCTAGCCCAGGGGATAAACTGGATAATCAAACATTTCAGCTTGTTGCCAAATCTCCCAAAATAAACACCATGCTCATAGTATCAACCCAAACTTTTCTAATCCTCCCAGCTATCACCATCTCAGCCATCTGAACACTGGTGACCTCCAGCAGAGTCTGTCATGGATCTTCATCATCCTCCCTGCAACACTGCAGCAAAACAAAAGCTGTGCTTCAGCCCAGACCTGCCTGATGCCAGGGGTGTTGTCACACAGGAGAGCAAGGCAACTGTTTCACTACGGGAGTGAAATTCAGAGCTCCCACAGAATCGTTTCCAATTCAGGCAGGGAAGTGCAGCTCCCTCACTCCCAGCCCCAGGTGTCCTGCACAATCCAGGGCTCCCAGGGACTTTCCCTGCTCCTGCAATGGCAGGTTGGCTTCCAGAAAATGAGGGCTCAGGGCAAAGTGGTGGAAGGAGCATTATTTTTATACATCAGGGGATATTTGTTTGCAAAAAGGGCACTCAAGCTCTGGACCAAGGAGGCAGGACAATCTTTTTCAGACGACAAGTTGAAGAGCAGAGAAGACAAATGTGTCCAGACAGGCCCAACATCACCAGTGCAGAAAGAGAGAGGTCACCTCAATGCTCTTTCCAGGGGTCTATATAGGAGGTATTTTCAGTACCTTTATAAACAATATAAAAACACTCATTCAGAAAATTCAAAGTTAACCAGTTCAAGGGACATCTCCATGGCTCGTTCTTCCTGAGGCTCCCGCACACATCAGCTGATGCTGCCCCTCCAAAGAAAGGGAGGGCTGTACCACAGAATCACAGAAGGGCTGGATTGGAAGGGATCTTAAAGATCATTTCATTCCAACCCCTGCCATGGCAGGGACCCCTTCCACTAGCCCAGGTTGCTCCAAGCCCCGTTCAACCTGACCTGAAACATTTCCAGGGATGGAGCAGCTTCTCTGGGAAACCTGTGCCAGGGCCTCCCCCCCCCCTCACAGGGAAGAATTTCTTCCCAAAATCCCATCTAACCCTGCCACCTGTCAGTGGGAGCCATTCCCTATGTCCTGTCACTCCATTCCTTGTCCCAAGTCCCTCTCCAGCTCTCTTGGAGCTCCTTTAGGCACTGCAAGGGGCTCCAAGGTTTCCTTGGCATCTTCTCCAAACTGAACAATCCCTGAACACCTTCCCATGGATCTTCTGCAAAGGGGAATTTGAGCTCCACTCCACACAGAGGTGCAGAGATCCTCCCTGGCTGAGCTGGACTGTGACTCCAGCTCCCTACCTCAACAAAACCAGGACAATTCACACCTGCTGGACACTTCCTCACCTCTGGCAGATGAAGCCACTTGGAAGTTTACAGTCAACAGGTTTCTCCCCCTCTCCGCAGTTCAGTGAAATTGTTTTAAAGAGCCTTTGTCTAGAACAACACAGACAGCAATATTTACTTAAAAACAAACAAGCAGGACAAAAAGTGCTTTTCCTGAGCTTCTCAAGGCACGAGGGTTTGGCTGGAAGGGGCAGGGCTGGCGGGGAGGGGAGTCGTGCTCAACAGCTGCAGTAGGTGATACGACTGAGCACCTGAAAGGCTGGAAAAATAGCTTTAGAAAGCATTAGCTCCCACACTTTCATGTAATCAGATACAATGCTAGCCAACAAAATCCTGGGTTTAATAGCCAATCCAAGTTTTCCTTGGCTGGCAGACAAAATTTGCTTTCTGTTTTTTAACTCCAGCATAAGTCACTCTTGAGAAACAGATTTTGCCTGCATCGTATTTTAAACAAGTCAATATGAATGTGATTTAGAGGAGCTAGAACTCAAAGGCTGGGGTGCTGTCTTTCCATTTCTTATTCCTGAGCCAATGTCCTACTCCTGTGTGTCTGTCTAGCACGCAGGAAGGCTGTCTAGGGCAGCAATGAGTGATCCCCCCAGCGATTTGTGAATGATTTTCCATCACCCTGAGCAGATTTATTCTGGTTTATAGCCACTGTATTGACATGCTCATTGTATCTCACTGCCCTGGCCCTAAAGATCTCCGTGTGTGCACAGGTGAGACTCTGCATGGAAAAAAAAGGGTGTCCATCCCAGTGATTAAATGTATTCAATAAGAGAGGAATCAGGGCATACATATATATAATATTTTAGAAAGTTACCCTTTGGGATAATTGGCCTATTCAAATTTGGGTACCAAGATTCTTTCCGAACTGGGAAAGCTGCACAGTTTATATTCCTCTCAATAGCTAAAGGACCCGTTTTCCAGTTTTCTAAACCCACATATGCACAGGAAATAGTTGACAACTTGTGACCTAAAGGTGAGTATTTTACAGTGTGTTGGTTGCCTAAGGCAGCAGTTGGACTTGACGATCTTAAAGGTCTTTTCCAAGTTAAACTATGAATCTGCAGGTATGTATTTGAATAAATACACTGGTTTTGCAATAAAAGATTGCTCTGAAGACCAAGAGTGCAGGTATTGCACTGTATGGTTACACAACATTACTGCACTATTACAAATGGGATTTTTCTGTCTTCACAGGCCAATTAAAAACCCAACAGGTTGCTAAGAGGCCTTTAAGGTTTTATTTTTAAACTTTCTTTAAAGCAGCCATGCACGAGCAGGGACAGGAACCTGTTGGTGAAGCCCACAGCCCGGTGCCCAGGCGGGCAGGAGGGACAGCAGCACATCAGATCCAGCAAACACATGACCACAGCTCTAAAAATACACCCTGGTATCACAAGGCCAGGAATAGCCCAGGAAGGGGGGATGGATGGAGCCATCCTGACAGGATTTTCTTTGTTTTATCTTTTCACACCTCCCAAAGGCTGTAACTTTGAAAGATTAACCCTGTGAGAGGAGTCTATGCTTGGGCTCCAACCATAACCCACACGGGGCAATCCCTGGGGAATGGCAGTCCCTGGGGAATGATGGTGGTGCCAGCAACACCAGGTGAGCCTGCTGCTGCCAGGACCAGCACTGGGACAGGCTCCTTGGGCATCACTGCCCTGCTGCTGTGGCACTTGGGGACAAGATTCAGTGGTGGCGTTGGCAGTGCTGAGGGAACGGTTGGACTTGATGATCTTGGAGGGTTTTTCCAACCTAAATAATTCAGTGATTTTATGATTCCTGTGACACTTTTTCACTCTGCCTTCCCTGGCTGAAGGGATCAAAACCCCTATTGGAAGCCCAGTTATTGATCTGCTTGGGAAGACGGTGCGACCTGTCTGGAATGCACGCAGCTGAGTTCAGAGCGCCAAGAAAGATCCCTCCAGGCTCTGAATAAAGGGAACTTCACAGGGAGGAAGTGAAGAGAGATCACAATCACTGCCAGGTAACCTAAGGGCCTGCCAGGAGGTTGGAACATCCTGTCTTCCCCCTGAAAAGGGATCGGTATTTTCAGAATGTGCATTCTGAGAGAAGGTTGGAGCCCAAGGAAGAAACACAGCAGGTCTGGGGAGGGACAGAGATATGAAAAATAAACCCACCAAAAACCCCCACTATGAGACTATTCACAGATTCATCAGTGCCAGGCTCAGGAGGAGCTGGACTGTGGTCATTTACTCTGACTGAATTAGAGGAGGAAAGAGAATTTTACATTTGGGGAGCTCTGCACCCTGGCCTGCAGCATCTCCACCAGGGACCCTGTGGGAAGCTGACATTTCCAAATTAAACCCCATGCAGAGTTCACCCAAGTCCCTCATAAGCTGCTGAAAGGGTTAATCACACCACAAGCTAAAAACCCAAACCCCATCTCCAGCCTGAGCACCTCCAGCATCCATTTCCAGCCCTGTGAGTTTCCAAAACCAGCTACCACCCTCCGCTGAGAGCGCCCACGTGGGTATTTATATATGGATGGATCAATTCCTTGTGTCCTCCCGGATAAACGAAATGACTGAGTTTCCTTAATCATTCCCCTGAACACAGGCTGCCACAAGCACTTCTCCCAGAGCACTACCTGCTGACAGGGACTAACACAGATTTATCCCTCAGGCAGCACATCTTTTATTCACTGTGTTATCCCTGTCCAAAGACACCTGGACCTCCCACATCTTTGGTAAAGGCCACATCTTACATCTTCCTCCAAGGAACTGCTGCTTAATATGCAAACCAGACCAAGCAACTTTCCATTCAAATTCATCAGCATTTAAATGAGGGTGAGTAGCTGCTGTGCACAGCAGGGCTGGGACTCACAGGTCTAAGGGTAAGGGGAGGAATTATGATAAACAACACCCATCGTATTGATCACAAACCCAGCAGGTCTGCCACTCTCCAGATTACTGTCTCCAGCAGCTGGTCCTCTCCTAAACTGCAGCCACATTTTTCCTAAGCTTGGGTTTGCTGCAGGGGGATTTATTACAAGATGTAGAAGGAAGAGCACTCCCATCCTTCCCTGCTGAGGGCACGATGATTAACAGAATTATTTAGGTTGGAAAAGCACTGTAAGATTGAGGGCAACCATTCTCCTGGAATTGCCAAGCCCACCAATAACCCATGTCCCCAAGTGCCACATCCACATGGCTTTTAAATCCCTCCAGGGATGGGGACACTGCCATGGGCAGCCCATTCAAATGCTTGCCAAAAAAAGAGAAAATTCACAAAGAGAGGTGAAAACCTCGCTCCCACCTCCACACCCACGTGGCAAATTCAATTTATCTCCTCTCCTTTGATGGAGGGTTTTGCATAGCCCCTCGTGGCCTCCATGAACACCCCCACATCTCCTCCCCATCCCAGGCTCCCTGTTTTGTCCTGCCCACTGGGTGAGGTTTTGCCTCCCATGCAAAACCACCACAACCCTTCAGCTGTGAGCCTGGGTGCTAGCAAGGGATGGATACAGCACAGCACCAGAACAGTTCAGGGCACATCCTGCCAGCACAGGAAATTAGGGAATTAGGGAGAAGTCCAAAGCAGCAGCTACAACCAGGCTGTGCAGGGACTTGCTTTGTATCTGAGCTTCCAGGTGGAGAACGGAACGCCGCCATCCCCAGGCGAGCGAGCAGACGGGGATCAAACAGGGCTGGGCTCCTTGTCCCCCCACCTCCTTCTTCTTCAAGTGCCTGAAAATAGAACGTTTTGTAATGGCAAAAGAAGCAAAAGAAGCAGAACTGGGTCAATCAGCAAACGGGCTGATTTAAGAGAGAAATCGCGGCGTTCGTAATGGGCTAAAAACGGCGCTGATGTGTTGCCGAGAAAGAATATAATTAAGAGGCTTTTTAAAGCGGCGCTTCCCCACCCCAGCCGCAGAAATCACAGCTCACACTACCAGTATTGCTTCCACCTCATGGAGCAGGAATGCGCTGGCGTGCCGCAAGCTGGCCCAAGAATGCGGAGTTTCCGTGGGCCGGGAGAAGATCCCGAACGGCAGCGGTTCCCGGCATTCCTTCGTGGGTACATCACTGCTGTCCAGTTATAAAGCACAGCTACGGAAATCGGGCTGGGGTGGGCAGGGGGGAGAGCTGACATTTTCATGCTTTTGGTATTTAAGGAGGGGGGCTGGGAGAGCTGGGGTAGCCCAGTGGGTAAGTGAATGAAAATAAGGATTAAATAACTGGATGGGTGATGGGGTATCTCTCATTGGAGGCTCTTCCCAGGAATGGCCTGGGAGGACCTACAATGAGTACTTCTATAAGGAACACACTTTTCAACAGCATTCATTCAAGAATGAGCTTCTTGGAAGAATACCCTGCCCTAATTAGGTACAGATGGCCCAATTCGAACAGGCAGCAGGCGTGGAGCTGCCAAGGGGAGATCTGTGAGCCTGCACTACCCAAAGGGTCATGACAGCAAACTCTGCCTCCCTTTGCACACCAAACCCAAACCGATGCCTCAAAGCAGAACAGGACTTTCCTGGATTCTCCCAGGGCTGTACAATACAGTCACAGAATTATTCAGGTTGGAAAAGACCTTTAAGATCATCAATTCCAACCACAAACACAGCCCAGCATAAGTGCTGCGCCCCTCAAAGTTTGCTGGAGCCAAAGGACAGTGAGCTTGACTACAGATCCCGTAGCTCTGGAAACCCAAACAGCCGGGGTGAAGCCACTGCTCCATGTCCAAGGACACTGTCACGCTTTGGGAGCATCTCTGGGGACATCCCCACCCACTCTGCCCTGCCAGAGAGGAGCAAAGTGGATGAGTCAGTCCTAGAAAGTTCATTCCTTCAACTTCTGCTCCTTGCTCTAATTAATCTTTGGGACAATGAGATCAACAGCCCTTCCTTTAATCTTGCCCAAGGCAAATTGCATGTGGTACCATCCACCTTGGGGTGGTCACCCAGAGATGGTGCTCTCCTTCCCTACAGGAACCACCATCCCCATCCCACTGTGACAACCCTTTTCCTCCCCATCTGTCCCAAACAGATCAAGGAAAGCTCCACATCGGCTGGAGGTGATGGGCAGAGAGAGGGTCAGAGGAAAAGCCAAAAAAGAGAAGCAGAGAGAGCTGTTCCTGGTGAGGAACGCCAATTAGCCCAGTTTGAGCTATTCCACCTCCAATTACCCCAGTTTGAGCTATTCCACCTCCCTCTAAACATCCAACAAGGAGCTGGCGCATTGGGCGTGCCAAGCCCCAGCAGCTCCCCGCTGGAAAATTTTGGCTGGTGTCTTCCCCTCCCTCCACACAAACCCTTGCTCTCCCTCTCTTGCAGGCACGCACAGGGAAAGGGAGGGAGAGCAGAGCAAAAACCACAAGCAAATGTTCTGGTGCAGTATTTCCCCTCGTCAGACCGTCGCACTCGAGATTCAAATCATGTTTGAGGAATTTAAAAAAAAAAAAAAAATTTAAAAAGCCCTTCCCCAGCGCTGGAGGCAGCTCCAGTGGGACACGCTGCTCTGGCTCACCAGTACAAATACAGATCTTTCCACAAGAGCTTAAACAAACTGGAAAATAATTAAACATTACTGAGAAATTTTGTATTTTTTTAATATGGAAAAAATAATCGTGGTAGACGATATACGCTGGGAAACCTCCAAGAGTTTGACCTTTAACTGAGCAGCTAGGATAGTCAGACAAGTATGCCTGAGGATTGCACATACATGCAAAGAAGCTCCAAAGGGTTTTCCAAAACCTCCACAAACAAACCATGCATCTCTTCAAAAAACAAAACAAAACAAAAAAAACAGAAAAGAAAAACAAAAAACAAACGTTTTGTTCTCCATTTGCCTGTTAGAGGATGCTTAAGTGTGTGTCACACGTGACATTATCCAACCCTACACTGCACTCTGGGAGATTTTATTTCACGTGGACTCTCAGTTGAATAGGAGGAATGAGTCCCCTCTCCTGATTTTAAAAGGAAAAAAGAAAAGGAAAATGAAGGCTTAGATTCTTCATTACTCCAAGGAGTCTTTACATTGCTCTGACAATGAAAAAGAGTGTGGGGAAGTGTGCAGAAGAAACCCATTCATCTTCTGAGGGTCCTTCAGTCAGCCAAAATAAGATGTTTCAGCTTAAACACAAAAATTCTTATAGCAAAGAGACAACCAAAGCTGGTTTGCTGCAGAATAATGCAGGAGACTCAAACCTTATCTCTGGAAAACCGGGATCAGAGGTAACCAACCTGATGTGGCTGTTTCCATCCTGCCTCCCCTACAGTGGCTGGAGCTGCACAATGTTTCCAGCGCTTTGGAAAAATAGTTTCAGGTTCTGCTGCCTCTATCTTGGCACCAAAACCAAGTTTCCATTAGTGAAAGGCTGAGGGATGATTTCACTTCAGAGCTGAAATGGGGAAACCAGCAAAATGAGTAAGATGTGGCTAAATGTATGCTGGGGTCTTTGTCATAAGGCTGTGCTAAAAAATGGGGGTTTATCCACTCTTTTAGGGGTACAAAATACCCAAAACACAAATGGGAGATGCTGTGAAAGAGGATTTCTGAGGTGTGTGCCAGCTAATGCACCAGCATCAGGGATGGTGTGGGAGAGCCAGAATGGAGGAGACACACCCAGGAGGGTGCAGGGGTGCCCCAGGATGGGCAGAGGTATGGGGAGCAAGGGATCCAGCCCAGGAAAACACCCTGGGATCCAAGAGGGTCTCCCCAGGCAGCAAAGGTGCAGGAATGCAGCAGCCAGGGAAGCTGACCTCCAGCTCGCTGCCAACGAACGCCGAGGTTATTCACGTCCAAACAAATAATTCTGCTATAAATAACGCGGCTGCTCTGACTTCCTGAGCAAAACCCTTCTCCTCTGGAGCTCCCGGAGGTGGAAGGAAATGGCATCAGCTTGGGAGCTCATGGCAGGAGGAGGAACTCCACAAAATTCATGGGAGGGGATCACGGACTGGCTCCTCCACACGCTGTTCCCGTCCCTCTGTGTGCCACACGTGCTCGGGCACGCGTGACACACACACAGCCGCCACACAGGGCACCACACAGATAAAAAAAACTCGTTGTCCTTCTTTCCTGACCCCTTCCTGCTTTTTATGCCACAACAAGAAGGCTTGCAGCTCAAGCCATCAAGCGACAGCTCCTCGTGTCCATTAAAGATGCGTCTTTCAGGCACCGCTCCTCTGGCCGAGCACAGCAAAGGCACCTTGGAGTCAAAAAGCACCAAGACACATCCTCGGCCAGCAGCCAGGACATGCTGCCAGCATTCCCAAGCAGGAAGGATGCAACAGGGACTCAGGCCAGGCATGCAACAGAGGGTGGGAAAGGTGCAGGTCCTTTTCCTGGGTTCTCTTGTTTTTGGAGCATCTCTGGCGTGGGTGTGAAAACAGCAGAGGTTGGGTGCACCTGAGCCCTGCCCGAGGGAGCTGTTCCCAAAAACCTCCTCCTTCCTGAGCCAGAGCCATCTGTCTAGACTGAGGACATTCCTCAGCCCTCCTTCAGCCCAGTATGAGCTGTGTCCTCACTTGTCAAGGGCAGGGATCCATGGTGAAATCCCCCAGGGCAGAATCCTCATCCTCCCAGGAAAGTCAACAACGCCTCAAGAGGTGTTTTGGCACCTGAATTCCCTGGAGCAAGAAAGATTCAGCAGAATTCTCAGGCATCTCTTCCAGCCCCAGGAGCTCTTCGTGGAGAGGCAGCACCTGGCAAGACACCTTGGAGAGACAAAGTCTGTCTAGGTGCCCAAGAGGACTCTTGCTAGGGTGGAAACACCCATGGAAGTGCTCAAGGCTAGGCTGGATGGGGCTTTGAGTGACATGGTCTAGTGGAAATTGTCCCTGCCCATGGCAGGGGATGGGATGAGATGGTCTTTAGGGTCCCTTCCAACACAAATCAGTCTGTGATTCTGTGAAACCAAGTTCCCAGGAGCAAAGGATGGGTCCTGCACCACTGCCCAGCCTGAAGGCACTGCTGCAGCTGGAGATGTCAGGAAAAGTGAGCCATGGCATCTCCAGACATCCAGAGCTTCAGAGAAAAACACACAAGATCTTTTCTAAGAGGTCTGACCCACATCCTCCTCTCTGCAGCCAGGAGAAAACCAGCCCAGGTGGTATTTCAGAGCAGAAGGGCAAAATCAGGTTCTTTTTTCTTCTGCTTTTAAGGAAAATCAGACACCACAGACACACAAAAGCCTGAGTGCTTCCTCCCCGTGCAGCTATTCTGTAACTACAACTGCCCAATGGCTCCCAAACCTTCCAGCTCTTGAGTCCCACTGACTTGCAATAGGTTGCAGACATGAAGTTATTTAAAGCACTTTTAAAATATTAATTGACATTTGCCTTACAGAGGGGAAAAAAACAGGGAAGAGACAGAGATAGGAACCCCAGGGATCCAGACGATCCAATTTCAGGCACCTAATTAAAATTAAATTTCAATTAATTTCCAATTACTTTAGTTTAAACTTATTTTGTATTTATACTTTTTTTTTTTTTTTTTGCTAGTTGCCTAAAAATGAATCTGTCCCTTTGGTTGCTTTTCAATTAAATATCATCTTGACACACAAATTAATGTTTTTATTTGGTAACTCTGAGATTATTAAAAAATCCCTACACATTTGATTCAAGGACTTCAGGAGGACTTGACAGACATTCCCCACCTCCCTTTTTCACTATGGTAGGAATGATGAATCATTATATTTACTACAGGCTCATTTTCTGCAGCAACGTGTTAAACTTTGCTCAAGTGGAAACTGAAGAGTGGAATGACAAGGTGGCTTCAGCACTGCAGAATATTTATGGAGAAAAAAATGGGAACAAAACTTATTGTGCTTGTATTGTGCTTTTAAATTTGTTATTATTATTATTATTATTTTCTGGTTGGTCTCAAGTTTAGAAGCAACAGATTTTTCCTCATCTTGGGGGGGGACCCTGTCCTTGTCTCAGCCCAGATGACTTTCTCTGCTTTTAAGGGACCAGCCATGGAACAGAACTGGTCAATTCAACCCAAAAGGAGGAAAACTTAGCACTTCAATAACCTCTTTACAGATACTTTGCTACAAACTCCCTCCCCCAAGAGCGTGACTTGAACACTCTGGCAGCAAAGAAGCAGCACTTGAATATTTAATATGAAGCACAGCAACTCATCATGGTATGTTGTTATACTAACACAGGTTGCCATCATGTTAAGTCTCATTTTCATTCTTTTCTTACCCCCAAAAAAAAAAAAAAAAAGCTTTAAACAATAGGGATTTCTTAATTTTGATTTATTTAATCTGCCCTGTTGTGTATTTACATCCTACACTTTGCCTGAGTTTCCCAGCATTATGCAAGGCTGGGAGCTGCTGCAGAGAAACCGGATGGCTGATGCTGTGATAAATACCTGTAGGCTCTCTGCCACCACTAATGAGAGAAAATATGTATAGAAGTAGGAAAAAAAAGCTCTGCAAAAGTTGGAGTTACAGTGTTCATCTCTGGAAGGATTCCCACTCATTTTTGGAAGCATGCATGCCAGGGGGGAAAAAAAAGAATCCAACAAAACCTGTGGGCGTCTGAAGCCACCTCAGCTTTGAGAGACTGAAGATCTGGTTTAAAATTGGCAAAAACATCCTTCTGCAGAAAGACAAATGGCAGACAGGCACGATTCAGTGCTGCCTGGGAGAAAACCTGGACCAGGAATATTTGCAGGGATGCTAAGAGAGAGAAAGGGGCAAGAAGTTTCCCAGAACGCTCTGCACAGGATTCCTTCCACTTTGCAATTGGAAATAAATTTTTTCCCATTAAGACATCACTGACACATCATGTATTTCTCCTCTGCCTCTTTTTCCCCCCCAAAAAAGCCCCCAGCAGAGCCCTGGTTTACATCAGAGCTGCTTCTGTTGAGAACAGGGAGTTCCTGGTCGCTCCAAGATCTGACGTTCATCCCTGCACTTACAGCTCGAGTGGAGCCACTCCAGGGTCACAGCGACAGATGCACTTGTAGAAAAAAACCCAGAATATCCAGTAAACAACTCAGCAAAGTGACTCCCATCGTGCCATCCATTCCATACTGCCCCAGGCTGAGCTCCGTGCTGCAGCAGCACCAGGCTGGAGCCCAGGGTTCCCGCTGGAGCTGAGCCAGGCTCGCAGGGAGCCGCAGGAGCCGGGGCACAGCATCAGTGACTTACCCAGGAGCAGGCAGGGGGACTGGAGGCTGCTGACAGCCAAGAAAACACCCACACTGAGCCCAAAACAGGCTCACCAGGAGCACCCACCTCGGGGAATGAATGGTGCCTCCACACCCTCCCTGTGCACAGCTGAGTGACACTATCAGCTCCAGAATCGCTTACGCAGAGTTCAGAATTGCCTCTACCTTCAGCGCAAGAAGCTGAAAGATTCCTGGCACCAGCACATGCCACAAATCCTACATTTCTTGCCCCCAAGGGCTTTTCAACCCCTGGGACACCGTGACAGCCAAAACCAGGCTCCTGCTCCCTGTCCCTTAGGGCACAGCCAGCTCCCCCCATCAGCACAGTGACCACCCTGCTGTAAATAGTCTAAAAAGGGAAAAAAACCCCAACCATCCCATGCAGCAAAAACAGGTCTAAAAACCAATGGAATAGTCAAGAAGTTACCACTCCCTTCAGATCACTAATGCACAGCCTGAGCCTGAGAAATAATGTCAGCAAAACTGTGAAGCAAATGCAGGTTTTTGTTTTTAAGCTGTGCAAGCAGCAGTTCTTTAAAAAAGAAAAAAAAATCAGCTTTTCTTCAGTTTTGTTTTTCTCTTGAAATCTGTCAGTTTGAATCATTTTTCCGGATCAGGAAAGTGCTTTATGATCCTCCATCCCCAAACCCAACAGCTTTGCTCGTAACGCCTTTAGAAACGAAGGAAAAAAAAAAAAATATCTTTCTGTTCTTTTTCTCCATCCTCAAAGAGGCTGGTTGGATTCCTGATGCTCCAGCATATTTCTGTCTTTTACCACACTTCAAGGCTATTTTTTCCCTGCCAAAATATGCAAGGAAAAGCAACACAAGCCCTGCAGCTTTGGGGGAAGGGCCAGCCCTGCAGCTCTTATTATCTTTGGATGGGAAAAGGGAGACAGACAGAGACACTGTTGATGCCTCAGATATTTCTAGATCCTACCACTGCCCTACCAAGGAAGTCTGAAACATAAAATACCATTGGAAATATCACATGGGCCATTTAAAAAAAAACCACTCTAAGAGTCTAATTTGCTTATTATCAGCATCTGGAGTCTCTTGGATGTAACCAGCTTGAAGATTGTGCTGGTTACACAGCTCATGTGCTGCTCTACACAATTTAAACTAGCACCAAACCTTCACCTGAGGGCTCACATCTTCCTAAACACATCTCTGCTGTCAAACATTTTATGGACGTGAACGTTTCCTTGTGCTTGGGATGTGCCCTGACATCCAGCTGTGCATCCAGCCAGGGTAGGAGCAAGCCAGGGCAAGATTTGGGGTTTGTGTTCCTCTCCCATGGTTCACAACTTGGCCCACAATTTTGTGACTGAGCAGATAAAAGTTTGGCCTTGACCAGTTCACAGCTGTGTGATGGTTTGACAATACAAAGCTCAGAACTCTTTATTTTGTGGGATCAGTCCCATCCCCACCCTGCCTCAGCCCTGACCAACAAAGGCAGAATTGCCAAGTGCATCAACTGAAACCACGACGGCTGTGATGATCCACCATCCCTAAATCCACAGTCCAGCACGGTGGATGCTCTTCTCCAAGGATACATTTAAAATGGGGGGTGATATTAATTGCTCTGCTGAAAAGTCAGACAGAGAGCAAGCACAGCTTCAAAGAGTTATTTAATTCCCCCCGAATAAGACACAAAGTCCTTAAGTCTGTTTTCCATTAGAAAAGAAGTAGCCCAAAGAGATTCCCATTGTTCTCCTGCTTCTGGGGTCAGTTTCCCAAACTTACATCTCAGCACAGTGGGTCTGAATGGAACCCAAGGAAGTCCCCAAAAATGCTGGGCTTTTGGAGAATGAGAGTTTATAAAGCATCACTTTTAGGCCTTGTTACTGAGAAGATTTCCCACACATCCCCTTGCAATGATCCCAGCACAAATTCTCTGTCAGGCTGAGGATGTGGAATCCTGTAGGTCGTGGGTTAAGGGATGCAGCGTCCACATGGGAATGGCAGCAGTTTGACAAGGCACACACAGACTACCTCCAGCTCCCCAATTTCAGCACCCAGTGTCCCAGAGACTCAGGACACAGAGCAGGTAAATACAATCAGAGAATCCTGGAATGGTTTGGACTGGAAGGGACCAGATGCTTTCTCATTCTACCCCCTGCCACGGGCAGGGACACTTTCCACTGTCCCAGGTTGCTCCAAGCCCCATCCAACCTGGCCTGGAACACTTCCAGGAATCCAGGGGCAGCCACAGCTTCTCTGGGCACCCTGTGTCAGGGCCTCCCCATCCTCACAGCCAAGAATTCCTTCCCAATATCCCATCTATCCCTGCCCTCTGGCAGTGGGAAGGCATTCCCCCTTGTCCTGTCACTTAGGCCCTTTTCCAAAGTCCCTCTCCAGCTCTCCTGGAGCCCCTTTAGGCACTGGAAGGGGCTCCAAGTTGTCCCTGGAATGTTCTCTTTTTCAGGCTGAACAGTCCTAATCTTTGTCTTTGCTAACAGGAGGTGTTCTCCAGCCCTTTTATCATCTTCCTGGCCCTAAAATAACACCAGCCCCACGCTGCTCACGTCCCTGGGGCATCCCCAGCCATCAGCTCCATCCACTGGAACCAAAGGAAAGCTGTCAGGTTTTCATCCACAGCTCCATAAAACAACGGGCATCTGTTCACCGACTCCACCACGACACAAACCCAGACTTCACAAACACAGACTTCATCCAGAGCAATTCTTTCCAGCTCAGGAAAACCAAGGCTCCCTGGCTAAGGGACAGGCCCTGCTGCTTTGTGCACATCAGCTGTCCTGCAGACTGCCCCAAGCAGCGTGCAGATGGCAAAAATCTCTTTTTTTAAATCCTTTTGAGCAGCATCTCACTGAGATGGTCCCACAGGAGGAGGCTGGCTCAGCTCTGGAGACCAAGCACGGGTTTGACAGGAACAGGACTTGCTGTGCTGATGGTCTGGGAAATCCCTCCCACCCCTTCACAGATGTTCCTCCAAACCCTTCTGCTGATGGAAACGACACCTCCGTGCTCACATGAACATATGGCTGCCTTTGTACCAGCACTGCTTTAATTGTTCCTGCAAGGTGCTTTAAGGACAGGCTGGACCACAACGGGATCATTACAAACCTTTTTATGAAAAAACAGGCTCTAGGGTTTATTTTCTCCCCCTGCAGAGCCTGACCATCCCTGCAGTGTCTGGGTATGAGCCTTGGAGTTGTGGTCCAGGTGCCTGGCTTGAGGACACAAGCTGTCCCCTGCTTCCCTGGGAATCCAGCTGGAAAAGGTCCAGAGAGCTCTAATTAACCAAACTGCTCGTTTACCTTTACAGAGCTGCTTTTCCCAAGGGCTCCACTGGAGATGAGGGAGAGAAGCTGTGCCCTGTGAGGACAGATGGATGCAGAGCTGTCAGCTCACACAGGTGCTGCCAGCCCCTCCCATGGTTTTAGGGCCAGGTGGACAAAAAGGAGAGCTGAGAACACAAAAGTTCACTGAGACAAGAGCAGGTTTACCAATCTCACAGCCACACCAGGAAAGGGTTTGCCAAAGGATGCTCCTGCATACAGGCTCACAACAGATCACTTCTTTCCTCAAGGGTATCCAGGTCTCATTATATATAATCCCAGCTCTTCTCAAAATAAGGTTTTACCACATAAAAGAAAAAAAAAACCACCAGGAAAAAAGGACCCTCCAGGTGAAAGGGGAGTAGGGAGTCCAGGTAAGACTCTCTTCCAGAGGGAAACAATCCAGCTACAGAGCCATGAACAGTTTAAGGCAACAGGAGAGAACATGGATAACAGGGAACACGTGGGCCAGAGAAAAGGGGGGCTATGGCTAGAAATAAAGTTAAAAGAGAAAAAGGCAGGAGAGTGGGACCAAAAAAGAAGCCCCACCAGGAGTGATGCAGAGCTGCCTTTCAGTGCTCCAGCCCTTGTGTTTTCTGGCCTTATTTGTGAAACACAAATAACCCAGCCTTCTCCGTCAGCAGCCAGATCCGGTGGAATTACATGTCTGAAAACTCTCAGTAAACAGAGGGAAAGCTGTGGAAACACAGCTTAAGGCAATGTGCATTAACAAGGGGGCCTTTATCACTCAACCTGGCACAGGGAAGCTGCTGGCCCTGGCTGGAGTCCGTGCAACTGGTGTGTTCCATGGGCTGCAGGCTGGGGATACCCCCAGCTCCAGACACTGATTCTGCCTCCTCGTGATGCAGGTGGGACCCACTGGAAACAGGCAGGGAGAGGGGATGCTGCTACCCATCACTGTCCCTTCACGGGGCTGGAGAAGGGATGGTGAGAGCAAAACATGCAGGAACCACCCTTCCCCTCAGTGCTGAGCATCTGCCTTCACCTCTGCATAAAACCCCTGCAGTGACACTGACATGTTCCAGGTTAGGCACGGGAGAGAGGATTTCCTGCCGTGGGAGCACATCACCCACTGGAAAGAGCAGCAGGCAAGAGCTGACCCCATTTCAGGGAGTTGATGGAAAATGCCAAAATCAAATCCAGCTCACCCAGAAAGCAGGAGCTCAGCTACAGGAAAAGAGGCAGAGAAATTGTCTGGCCAGACCAGAGGATCAGCACGCTCCCTTTCTGGCTGGAGGATCTAAGGATACGAAAGTATTTTCCAGACCAAAAACATACGCATTTATTTAAGATCTCCTGTTAAGGAGAGCCCTGCTCCTACAGGAACAAACTCCCACCTCTGCTGAAAAGCTGTTCCAAGCCTTTTGCAAGGAAACCTCAGGGCAGAGGGGTCTGCAGAGCATCTCCCCCTTTACCCACATCAGCATGGGTGAGGCAAATGCTCCTTGCACGCAGGATGAACAGAGGGCTCACAGTTTTTGGCCAAGATGGCCATGTCCAGGCACCCCCCAAAGCAGAAACCCCCAATCCCCTCTCTCCCTCCTTTACTCACACCAAGGGTGGCAAAGCCACTGCAGCCTCCTGCTTCTGCAGTGTGCTCAAAATAAATTATTATAGACAGTCCAAATAAATTACTGTACTCAGCTCAGACATCTCAGCTCTTGTTTCCAAACTATTCTTGACCAAAAAGAAAATAACTCAGAAAAATTCAGGTGGAGCTTTATTTATTCTTTTGCTAACCAAAGAAACTTTCCTTCTCCTTAAACCTGCCTGATGACAGGAGGGGAGCCGGGGCTCCTGATGAAGAGCTACAATCCTCTCTGACAGTCAGAAAAGGAAAAATAAAGAGTCTTCAAATGCATTTCCTGAGCAGGGACCTGTAATGTGTGACCACAGAACCCCAGGATGGTTTGGGTTGGAAGGGACATTAATAATCATCTCACTCCACCCCTGCCACAGGCAGGGACACTGTCCACTAGCCCAGATTGCTTTAAGCCCCATCCAACCTGTCCTTGGACACTTCCAGGGATTCAGGGGCAGCCACAGCTTCTCTGGGCAACCTCAGGGTTGTGCCAGGGCCTCAGCACCCTCTGAGCAAAGAATTTCTTCCTAACATCTCACTGAAATCCTGTCAGTATCTTTATCCCTGTCAGTATAAATGACTGGATGGTTTAGTCCATGATGAGGACTCTGATACAGAAGGCTAGGAAAGGCAAGGCTTTGCTTTGAAATCTGGAGACTGAATATTCTTCCTACATTTGCCCTTCCAGCTGTACTGGTGCCTTTTAAAGCCACACTGAAAGACACCAGCACATTTCTCCATGCAGGTTCAGAGGCACCATCCCAGGGCTGTGCAGCACCGTGCCCACACCACACTTTGTGCTCACTGCAGCATTTTCCATTCAAAGACCTCAGAGTAAATCCATTCATCCTCCCAGTTCCTCTTACAGAGGGAGGAGAGGACCAAGAAAAAAACCAGGACTGAAGATGAAACCATCCCACCAGGATTGCCTTCAGCACAGACCCGACATATTTTAAAATTTCTTTCCCCCAGACCTGCAGAGAAGAGTGTTTGCAACAAACCCTTTTTGCTCAGGAGTCAGGATGTACAGCCCATGCCACCATAGCCCTTATTTCCCTAAACACACCCCTAATGTGATTTAGTGTTTCCACCCTGCCAAAAGCACCTAAAGCCTGAGAGAAGAGAGGCTGCAGCATCCCTGCTCCCTCCCTGGCCACTTGTCCTCTGGTCCCTGTGTAGGCTGACAGGGAGGAAAGGAAAACCCACAGTTACAAAACCTCCATCCTAAACAAGCAGAGAGATGTGGGATGGAAGCAGCTGTGCCCAGGCTGGGTGCACAAGAACCCCACAAGATGCCAAGAAGAAGATTTGGGACCCACCCACAAGTCAGCCTCAGGAGAGCACAACAAGAAGCAGCAGTGCTAAGAAAGGAGTGAAAACCACTGCACACATTCCCCAGTTTTACAAGCTTTCTCCAACTGCTAAAATAAAAAAAACCCTGAGCAAATTTAGCAAAACATGTCAACAAGTTCTATGTTATAGCCCAGACACACGTGTTCTTCTCAATAAGTTACATTTTTAGAAACCTTCTTTTACAAAACCTGCTGGTGTTGGTCGGCCTTTTGTTTTCTTTTCTAGTTCCAAGTACTCACAAGCATCCTGAAGACTTTAAAAAAAACCAAAAAAGGCCATTTTTAGACTTGCATGTGCAGAGAAGACTAGGAGAGTGTCACCATGTGTCTGAGATGTTAAATCCTCCAAAACCATATGCTGATGATTGCTCTAACAAAAGAGACTGCAATGATAAAAGGAAGCCTTATGTTCAAGTACCCGTTAGTCGTGCAAGATTAGAAATTACCTCACAACCCAATCTTTATAAAAAGGCTTTAAAAGCACAGGATTTCTCCTTAATATGAAAGCAATGAACTGATAGCTACTCATTATTGAATTACTCATTCAGATTTAACAGCAGCACAAGTACAAAGCTTCTCATCTTCTGTGTCCTCTTGACAAACTATGGGGGAAGGACATGAGGCAAATATTTCCCATGGGATTCACATGTAAACCCCACTCCCAGAATCACAGAATGGTTGGAAAACACCTCTGAGATCACTGAGCCCCACCTGTGACTGTCACCACCTCCTCAAGCAGACCAGAGCACCGAGTGCCACATCCAGTCATGATGGGAATGAACACTTCCAAGGATGGTGAACAGCTCCAGGGAGGCTGAAAACCTCCAGGGATGGGTTCCACAAGAACCTGGGCTGCCCTGCTGAATGTGAGGTCAAAGATTTATTGGCTGACCAATACAGCATATCCCCAAGGCAGGAAAAGCTTAATTATGGAAAATAATGGGCCACATATTAAACAACTAGTGCCAAAACTAGTGCTGATCAAACACAAAGGAGTGGGTGGACACCTCCATGCCCAAGACCAACGTGGCCAGACAAACCATCCCCTGAAATAGCTCCTTCCCAGCCTCCTCCTCCAACCCTGGCTTGGGTTTCAGCTCCAGCTGTTCCCTCACAAATTGCTCCTCCTTAAATAGTCTCCATTCCTCCTTCCTAGGGGAGGATTCACCCCACAGGATGACAGCAGGCTGCACTATCAGGAGAAAACTAAAATAGACTTTCACTAAGATTAACGTCCCACTAGCAGCTGTATTACAGTGAAATGCAACCACCTGGAGGGTTAATAAATATACAGATGGACTAATACAGAGACTGAAATTTATAAATAGACCGAACACTTCATTTCTGCAGCAAATTCCCCAGGAAGGAGGAAGGTGGGAGCACCCACAAAATAAGGAATACACCATCCAGGCAGAACAGCTGTGCACACCATGAAGCATCAGGAAGAAATTCCTCTGTGTGAGGGTGGGGAGGCCCTGGCACAGACTGCCCAGGGAAGCTGTGGCTTCCTCATCCCTGGAAGTGTTCCAGGCCCGACTGGATGGGGCTTGGAGCAACCTGGGGTAGTGGAAGGCATCCCTGGCCATGGCAGGGGGTGGGAATGAGATGATTTTTCAGGTCCCTTTTACCAAACCGTTCCAGTAATTCTCCAGCTGCAGCAGCAATGCTGGAGGAGTGTGAGGATACAGAAACAAGGAGCTAACCATGTTCTCATCATTTACCATCCAATGCACAAAATTGGAGATAATAAAGCAAAGCAAACCTGAGATGCATTTTTGGGGCAGAAGGGACCAGAAGGCAGGTGCTTCAGTACCCTAAATGAGTGTCCTTGCACATCCCCAAAGTCTCTCCAAGCAGCTTCTGGAGAGGTGGCTGCTGCAGTCTGGCTGTCTGCAAGCAAGTGATGCAGATCAAGCACTCAGCAGCACTGCAAAACCAGCCATAAACACACCTGCCACCTGAACCTGGTAAATGGGAAAGAAAACTAACCTGGATATTGAGATTACTCTTGGAAAGACCAGGAAGAAACAGAAGAGACAGCAACGTGCTGCGGCGCAAGCAAGGATTTGTATCAATAATTCAAGGTACGAGAATGAGTTTGTGCTCAAGTTGTGGCTCACCACCAAAAAGACCAAGACTTCTCAGGAGAAGCAGAGTGCTCAGTGCAGGATCAGATATAGTTATCCCCACTGTTATCTGGCTGCACACACAGTCCCTCCATAGGATACCTGGTGGAGGGATGGGATAAATGGTAAAGCCATCCTTAGCAAGGTGAAAGCATTGCATCTAAAAAACACCAGCCCCGTGTAACAGAGCAAACACACAGTGGGAAAAGCAGCTGGTGACATGAGGGGAAAAAAAAGAGGGGAAAAAAAGCCCACTTCCTTGAGAGGATTTATTTTTAAGTGATGGTTGCTCAAGCCTACTCCGGGATTCAGTGCGTCAGGAGCAGCTCCCGTGCATGAGGATGAACGGTGACTCAGCAGGTAAGAGCTGTCAAAAACACGTCCAAAACTGAAATGATAAAATAAAAATCAGGAGGAAAAGCTATAAATACCTCGAGCAGTTTTGCTCTGTGCACTGGTTGGATGCCAGGGGAAACCCATTCCATGCCCAGCACCCACGGGGGTTCCCTCCTCCAAAGGCAGAGCCACTGATGGGATTCCCGACCCCAGGAACCACTTTGGGATCTGTGTCTGTCCCAAATACAAGTGCCATGGGATCCCATCACCACTGAACTTCAGATGGGATGCTAAAGACAGCCTTGCAGCCCAAGGCACACCCCGCTCCAGCCTTCATTGCATGTTGCTCCAGAGAGGACAGGAGTGAGACTTTTTAATGCACATTCAGATGAAAAATACTTTTTTTACACTGCCTTTTTATTTAAGTTTTAAATAAAAGTCAAAAAGCCCAGCCAACATGAAAGGCTGGATAAACACTCCTCCTTTCCCCAGCAGAAATTACAAAAATGCCTTTGAATTTGTTTTGGCAAGAAACAATGTTTTTTATGAAAGAGCTTCATTGAAAAGTCACAATTTGGAATGTATTCATCTATTCTACATTTTTAAAAAAGTTTTAATTACCACTTTAGGAGTATTTTGACATAGTTTATGGTTTGTTAGATTGTGCTGTGTGCTACAAATGCCAAACACATCTTTTGGAAGTGCCTTATTATTGTATTAATGCAAAATGTTGGGTTTGTGCTGCCGAGACTCGTGTCGGCAAATGAAAAATAATAAATTAATTCCATTTGGAGAAAATGCTGCCATTTATAACCCAGCAATTAAGAACAGATTTAATTTTAGATATTGCTGCACCCTTCAGCTTAGCAAGTTATTCAGTACCAACACTGGTACTATCAGTGTATGCTCAGTTCTTTAAAAAACAGACCCAGGCCAATTTCTCACCCCTTAAATTAGCAATGCTAGACATGAAAAGTTAATGCTGCTTTCCTCTCTCCTGCAAGCTGAAACATATGGATCCTGTTGGGGGAAAGAAAGAAAAAAAAGGCAGCACATGCTGGGATTTCTACTATAAGGGGCCAAATTTTGTCAGCCACAGGCACGTAAGGAGTTAACAAAAAACCCCAAACCTCAATGAATCGAAGCAGTGCTTGCAAACCAGGGGGAGGCGGATATTTTGAGGGAGAGGAAAACAGCCCAAATCCTGGCTCTGGAGAGATACCCAGAGCCCCATCTCCCTGCCCAGGGCCAGGCAGCGCTGCAGCAGGATGGAGATGGAGAGAGGAAAACCCTTTTTATTTGGCTGCGGCTGTGCCAGCGGGAAGGTGATGCCCAGGGAGGGCTGGTGCTGCGGGCAGGGCTCCAGCTGGCACCGAGGGGACGGGAAGCTGCTGGCTGCATCCCACGCAGGAACAGTCAGAGGGACCAGCACCTGCATCCCTGGCACTGATGGGGCAACCCCAGGAGTCCCTGGGAGCCAAAGGCTGGCAGGAAATGGGATCTCGGTGTCCTGGGTGGCTCCCAGCAGAAAACACTCGCTGTCACCAGCAGCGGAAAGCAGACTGTGGCCAAGGAAAGGGAAGGGAAATGGGAGCAAGGACATGGGAACTCCCCTTCCCCCACGTGTCCTTGCAGTGTCACCAGCTCCCAGGCACCTCCAGCAGCAGGAGACCACAATGTACGGAAAGAAGGGACACACACGGCTTGCGGCAGCAGTCCAGACTTGGAAAGCAGAATTAACACATGTGGGAAGGGACAAGGAGGGAAACAGCTCTCTGATGATGGCAGTGGGGCCCAGGGCATCCCCTGCAGCACTGAGGTGACACGGTGACACCTCTTTGCTGTTGTCACAGCAGCACAGCTGCCAGGACACGCTGGGGGATGCCCAAGGGTGGCCTGACCAAAGCCAGGTGTGTTTTTGTCACACGAATGCTGTGGGCTTGCTGCAGGAAAATGCTTTGGGTTCCTTGTTACACAGGAGGCTACAACAGGCAGCACACCCAGAGCTGCGTGAAAATAGCCAAGTTTGGGGTTTTTTTGACATCAAGATGATGAAGATGACACTCACCACAGTAATTCTTAATAGCGCAACAAAAAAGATTTTGTGAAGCACGAAGGGGATCCATCCCCAAAATCCCAGCACCAAACTGGGACAGAGCAGCAGAGCTCAGAGAAAAGCTTTCTGCATCCTTGGGACCCTGCCGTGGGTAAACCCAGATAAACCAAGTGAGAAACACTCAAAACCCCCAGAGGGGTTTGCCAGCCCCCAAAAGATCCAAGGGCACCTTCACCACACCTCGACCTGCCACAAGCCCTCTTGGGGCACACATGAAAGCAAGCAAAACTAAATTAAACCTTGGCTTTTATAGGGCTCCCCCTTCTCCTTGGACAAAATTAGGAAAAAAAATCCCCAAGCACATATTTTTATTTATCAAGATTCCAGCAGTCTCTTTTCCTGCTACATCCCCCTCAAAGGCTGCACTGAGGAGGATTGCTGCACTAATTGTAAGTCTCTGGAGAAACAGGCTTTCCTCTGCTTTCACACTGGAATTAGTTACGCTCAGCCTGACCTTGCATTATTTTTAAGCTCTGCAACATTAAAAGAAAATTAGAGAGACTTGTTAAATCCCTTAAAAGGTAAAACAACCCTATTGCTCCGGGTTTACACACACAGAAAACCTCAAATCCAAACCAAAAACGAGCTCTTAAATCACAACTACCCCTTTAATGTGGTAGGATTTAGTCTTATATTCTAAATTCATTCATTTCTCGTTCACTCAATCACACCAGTTTTAATGAGCTCTCCCTATGAAAACTCCAACTACAAAGGATCACATTTGCTCTTGTTCCAGAGCTCCACACACCTCGGAAGGAAATCCTAAAGCATCCTGTGCTTCTAAGCAGGCAGATTACCAGCTTTTAATCCTCTCTGCCAGATGTATTTTTAATCTTTTTCCGTGTAATAAAGCAAATTAGTGTAATTGTATGGGTAAACTGAATCAAAATAGGCACATAAGATTTAAAAAAACCCTGAATTTGGTTATGTTTTGCAGATCTGGCAACTAACAGAGCTGGGAGCTGAATCAGCCCTGCAGGTGCTGGCAGAGGGAGTAGCTGCTGTGGGGTGAGTGAGGAGCTTCATCATCCCTTGCCACAAGTCATGGGCTTGTTTCTGCTCTGGGTACCATCAAGGGACCACACCAGCTCCTGCATGAGCAACCACAGCATGGCTTGGGTTGGAAGGCCCCTTAAAGACCAGCCAGATCCAACCCCTGCCAAGGGCAGGGACACCTTCCACTACCCCAGGTAGCTCCAAGCCCCATCCAGGTTGCTCATCCCTCCAAACTGACCCTGCTCTGGCTGTCTCAAGCCACCCTGTAACTCATCACGTGGGTTCTTTGCTGCCAGCAGGTTAGATGGGATATTGGGAATAAATTCTTGGCAGTGAGGTCTCAGCACAGGTTGCCCAGAGAAGCTGTGGCTGTCCTTCAGATATCTTCTCACAGAAGCCACCCTGCTACCAAAGCTTTGCCAGGCAAACCCAACACAGCCCAGGGAAATGGATCCTGCAGCCAGTGAGGATTCTGCTGGTGCCCAGCAGGGCGTGGGCTGGACCCCAGCTATCACACACCGAGATTGCTGACTGCTCAGGGCAGTGGCACAAGACACCAACTACTCCCACTTTAAAACCAGAAACCAACTGATCACCAATGCTGGCATCCAGTGTGGCTTCAGGAGGGATTTAAAGAACTTGGGCTTCTTCATCCCCTAATCCCACACCTTTCCCCACTACCAAGCAGGATCGATTTCTAACAATGCAAAAGCGTCTGCGCACATTTTTGTAATTATTTCAGACCCAGCAGAGAGCACCCTCCCCTTTCTGTAGGGTTAATCTAAAGAACAGTTGCCAAAATGCTGAGAACACAGTGGAACAATAGTTCCTCTGATGAAATTCCTCCACTCCATAGAGAAACCAGTATCCTCCAGCTGCTGTGGCTTGTCCAGAGAGATCTCCGAGTGTTTACCGGCTCCCATAAATAACAGGGAGAAAAAAAAAAAATTACAAACTCAAAGATTCGAGTGCAGCTTGCAAAAAATGACTGCAGAGCCCTGCCACCTAACCACAACACAAGTTTTATTAATGCAACATTTGCCTTGTGTGAAATATAAACCCAGGACATCAGCGGAGGGAGAGCAACGCCGGCCACCTGTCCCAGGGATAGAGACTTGCTAAACTTATCAGCACAGAGACCACTTCCAGCAGCTCCATCCCTTTAAATCCTCATTCTCAGTGGAATCTCTGATCAGTCATTTATAAAAGCTGGGAAGCCAGGCTGGACAGCTGAATTACAGCAGCTATTATCCACATATGCCTGAATACCAGCAGACACCTTTATTTATAAAGGCTCTCCGGCTGACCGAGATTTGACATCGGCTACAAAAAGCACTCAGCATCCAACTGGCTGCTCCAGAAGAATGTGAGGAGAGCCTGGCAAGCAGGGGCTAAGCAGACACCTTTGTACAGCTTCCCTGCTGCTGCCATGACTCCTAACCCAGCAGGATTAAGTAATTGATTTTCTGAGCAGACACACAAAGTTGCACACCTTTGCCTCTTCTGCTATGGATTCAAATGCATTGTTTTTCCCTCATCCCTAATTCTAAAATATTTGGGGTATTTTATCAGGCCTACGCTCTCTCTTTTTAGGGTCTCTGCACTTTCCAAGATGCTGTTTGTTGCTTGTTCACCTTTGGGCTCATCCCCATCCCTTAGCTTTTTTCCCATGAAAATTGGGAACTTTGACAGGTAATATAAGGGCAAGGAGATGGGAAGGAAGAAGGTGATAAAAAAATCCCAGTTGCTCTCGGCAGATTTTCTTTAGCTCTCACAGTCTCACTGACAACCCCTGATAACAGAAGGTGACCAAGGTGTGAATTCTGCTTTGAACTGACAGAATTCCCAGGAGCAGCACATGCAAACACAGCCCAAGGGCTCAGCTGGGCCAAGGAAGGCTCTAAGTACCCATCACACCCCTGATCTACTGCAATAACCTGAAACAGGAGCTGGCACATCTGCCAGGACACAGAGATTGGATCCTGTTCCCAACAAGGCTCCAAGGGCTGCCCTGACCCTGCCAGCACAGCCACTCTAAAGAAGGGATTTCCTTGCCTCCTTCCTCGTTTCTTGAGCAAGGACCATTGAAAGCATCCTCCTTTGACCTCCAAAAGCATCCTTGTTCAGCCTGGAGAAGGCTCCAGGGAGACCTCAGAGACCCTTCCAGTGCCCACAATAGTTATCAGAGAGCTGGGGAGAGGCTTTGGAAAAGGGATGAAGTGGCAGGAGAAGGAGCAATGGCTTCTCACTGCCAGAGGGCAGGGATGGATGGGATTTTGGAAAGGAATTCTTCCCTGTGAGGGTGGGCAGGCCCTGGCACAGGGTGCCCAGAGCAGCTGTGGCTGCCCCTGGATCCCTGGAAGTGCCCAAGGCCAGGCTGGACAGGGCTTGGAGCAGCCTGGGATGGTGGAAGGTGTCCCTGCCCATGCAAGGGGTGGAACAAGGTGAGCTTTAAGGTCCCTTCCAACCCAAATAATTCTGGAAGTCTGTGATCCTTCCTGCTGCCAGCACCCATCCCTCCCTCCCTCCATCCCACCGCAGCCAAACCCCCAGCACCACACTGAGCCTCAGCACAACTCTCCAGCTAAAATTCCCTACAGATGATGAAAATTAGGGAGCTGAGAGCAGCAGGAGCAGCCAAGTGACCTCGGGCATCCCTCACAGCACAACCTGGAGCTCTGGGGAGGTTTCCCCAAGGGGCTGCTGGAGATGGGATGCCCGTGGTGCCACCCTCAAGCCCCCAGCAGCAGTGTCAGGAAGGAGCTGTGTGCTGTCCCTGCACTGCAGAGTAAGTTGTTATGGTTACTGAATGGTTTGTTGGGCTTTTTTTCCTCCTCTTCTAAAAAGAATTCTTATCAGTTTAACATAATACCACCAGTCAATAACAATTCTTATCTTAAAAGGTCACTCAGGTAGTTATAACTCAACATTTCATCTATGTTTGCATTATCTGGAGGGAAACAGCCAGGGGACTCTGTATTTTTTTTAATAATCCACTTCTTTGCAACTGTAAGATTTTAGAAAAACCCTCCCAGAACCATGCTGACCCTGTGGCAACTTGAGTACACTGGGGAACAGTCAGAAAAAAGGTAGAAAAATCACATTGATGTTTGTTGCATGAGAAACAAGAGGAATATCTCAACAGGAAAACTGAAAAGTAGGAAAATGTATGGACATAGACTGCAGCTGCTGCAAAAACACACATGTTCTGCTTGTAAATGTCAGATCAGCCAAGTTTCACCACAACAAAAGTTGTGGGTTTTCCCCTCCACATTTCTCTCCCCAATTTCTTCCTTCTTCAATTCCCATTGCTGATGTGGGACAGAGAAAAGGGGACAACAGGAAAAACCTAACAACAAGAAGAACTGATCTGTGATGCTCAGGGTTAAAAACACAGGAAAAAAAGAAAGAAATGCAGCAGCATGGAAAGTGGGTTTTAAGATGCTTCTGGCTAAACCTGGTTAAACCCTGTTTTATCCACCCACTCAATTTCTTCTTATAACAACAATTAAAACTCCAAACACAACACATGCCCATTCCCCACCAAGCAGCAGCACAGCCAAGGAGCAGGAGAACTAACTGGTTAAAAGAAAGGCAGGTTTGTGGCTTGCCTGAAACAAGTTTTATTTTAAAAAAAGGCAATCTGGAATTAATTATTTGTGAGGATCAGTAACAGAAGAGAAGCTTTTTGAAGCACCCCACGCTTCTAAAGCAGGGCAGCCTTGGTTGAGAGCAAAGAGTGGAGCAGAGCTGCTGAATCCTGCAGAGGACAGTCACAATATTAACATTATTTTAAGTAAAATAACATCTCCAGGCATGATAGCTCAACAAGCTGGGCCACATCCAGCTCCTGCAAGTAGAAGGGAAGGCTTGCAGGGGCTGTGAAAGGAGCTGGCTCAGCCCTTGGTGCAACAGAGCTATCACAGTATCATCCATTTGTGTTTTCCACCTTGGACAGTCCCTTGTCCACAACTTAAAATGACCCTGGATTTGTGGTAGCATCTTTCTCTGCCCCGTGGATTATTCTGACAGAATACAACAAAGTGTTTGCACTGCAGCTCAAGCACTGCAAACACCCTGAGAAGCCTGCCAAGGGCAGCAGCCAGGGTTAATGGTAGAGAAATACATGACTCAGAGAGCAGAAATCTACAGGCATCACCAGCAAGCTCCAGACAGGAGTGCTGAGCCCAGGAAGCCTCAGCTGAGGTGCTGCAGCACACACCTGCACAGAGCACATCAGAGAAACCAGGCTGAAATGGAGACACCTTCACCAAAACCCCTGACACAGCCATGCCACGGAGTCACTGTGTGTAAATACACCCATAAAACCCCACACTGAACGGGGCATGGTGGGTGAGCCTGTCTGGAAAACCCTTCACTTACAGCTCCTCCTGCTTTAGCCAGGTGTGTTTCTCTCCTGCATGGAGAGCCAGAAGAAGCTCATGCACACTCACACAGCCAGATCCTGCCAGGTACAAAATAAAGTACTGTCTCAAGCTGCATCAACAGAAATATAGGTTGGATGTTAGGAAAAAGTATTTTTACAGAAAGGGTGATAAAGCTCTGGAATGGCTGCCCGGGGAGGTGGTGCAGTCACCATCCCTGGTGTGTTTAACAAAGCCTGGATGTGGCACTGGGGGCCAGGGTTGAGTTGAGCTGTTGGGGCTGGGTTGGACTCAATCATCTTTAAGGTCTCTTCCAATCCAGGGATTCTGTGAATTCTGTGAAACTGTGTTTCTGTCTCTGCAGCTGGCCCACTTACCCTGACCAGGCTCATTTTCTGCTCAGCACCTAGAACCAGAGCAAACCAAGTTTCAGGGCTGTCCTGCTATGGATGAGACCATCCCATGGTCTGCTCCATCAGAGAAAGTCCAGCTGGCAATCCCCCTGTGCCAGAAACACAACTCCCTCTGCCCACAAAACCCCTTCCAAAGAACAGCCTTCCCCACCAGAGAATCCCAGCCTTGTTTTGATGAGATCCTGCCCTTCCACTTAATGCATCTGCTGCGGAAGAGGAAGTCGGGAACGGATCTGCTCACTCCAACCTCAACTTTATTTGTAATTACTGGGCCAAGATGGAAAGCCACTGCCTTGGCTGTTTGCCATTGCCCAACTCACACTCAGGGATGACCTCTGCAAATCTCTGTGTCTCTTCCTAGGACCTGAGCACTGGAAAGATAAACACACCATTTTTGAAGGGAAAAGGGATGGACATGCAAGCCTGGGGATCCCTTGCATCAGACCTGCAGCCTCGCTTAGATCCCTCAGCAGCTCTTGCGTAACCAAGAGTCAGTAAAATAGTAATGGTCTTGTTTGTTTGGTGAAAATAGGAAATGCAAAGGGCACATGCACAGGCAGATTTGCACAAACACACAGCTCACGTGAGGGCTCATCCCACCACCCTTGGGGCGTTTCTGCAGGCAAAAAGGGCTTCAAACCCAAGGACTTGTGCTTTGTGAGGGCTCCTGCACTCAGCTGGCACCGTGCAAGAAGTGAGGAGGAAACCGGGACTATCAGGTGGGAGCCCCAAAACACAGCACTGCAGCACAGCAGCTTCTCCCCTCTCTGATGAACACAACCCCAGGGCTGGGGTGCACTGGCAGTGCCAGGGGTGCCCTTTCTCCCAGCAGTTATCTGTGGTAACACTAGACACGAGCTCGACGCTGGAGCGCTAAAGCACTGACGGATGCATCCTAAAATAAAGCTGGAGTTCACACTAATTACTATTTCAGTTACACTGATTGCAAACACAACTCCCAGCTCAGTAAGAAGTGGCTTTCACAGGCCACAAATGAAAACAAGGTGGTCTTTTTTGATGGAGCATGAGAAAAAGAAAGGGCAAAGCTTGAGAAATTGTAGGGAGATGGGAATTTCCACCGTGATCCACAACCTCCAACTGCTTCAGGGGAACTCTGTGGGAAAATTCAGCTGGAGCATCAACTGGCCTAAATGCAAATGTATAATTGGTGAAATGGGCATGCAGCTTTGCTCAGATTTTGAGGTCTAGCACGCCAAAGGATGCAACTGTGCAGAGGATCATCCACCAGCGGCAGTGTGAGCTACGAGCAGAGCGCTTTCCCCACTCATCCATTTAATCTCGTTTGCAGATAAGTGTATTCACAAACTAGATTATTTTAATTGATGGCTCTACAGCTGGTTCCTATTCAGCTCTTGATCTAAAGCTGTCCTCGACCTCTCCCATCAATCTATATCCTGATAGTGATGCTCTGTGTGCTTCCTCTCCTTCACCAACATCCTCCCTGCACCCACTGTGGTAGGAGAGAAAGAACTCCAGCTCTGCTGCTTTCCCAAGCACAAATATAAGATATGTGCAGAGTAGGAATCAAGGAACAAGCTGGTCCAGGCAGAGAATTCCAGCTCAGGTCTGTGATGATGCAGGAAATGCTTCCCTGCCTCTGTCACATGCACTCCAACAGTGGGGTTTTTCCCAGCTGAAGTCAGTGAGGAAATTAACCCTTAGGCTAATTTGAGGAATTAACAATGAGAGCATCAGGCTACTCACTGTACTACCTGAGAAAATGGTTAAAAGGACACTGAAAAGTATGGAAAGGTCTCTGGGAGAAGGCAGCTCACCCATGAGAAACCCTCTTGCACCATACTGTGCTCCAGGCAGCAAAACAGGCTCTTACCATTAGTTAACATTTTCCTTCCCACTTTAAGCATTAATGCCTAAAAATTACCACCCTGGCAAGCTCTGCCACCCCCCATCCAAAAGACCTGACCCTCATTAGCTCTGCCAATGGAGGAGACTTTGTTATTCATGCTGGCAAAATTCTGGGAGCAGGCACAGGAGTATCTCCTTACTCCTCTTACTGCAAGGGACACATGCCAGGAACAACAAGGGAGGGAATTTTTAAGCAAATAGGAGAAAATACAGAAGAGCAAAGTGCAAGCCCAGAAGAGTCTCCTGTAGGTCCCAGCACTGGGGTGAGTGGGACAGCAAAGGGGAACCTTTGTAATGCCACACCACAGACCTTCCTGCAGCCTGCAGTGCTTCCCACAGCCACCCTGGAAAGCATCCCTAAAAATAAAAATAGCTTTGAATCACAAGAGAACACTGGGTGTGTAGCCTGGCTCAAAGCCCCTGGCTAACACCACTCTGTACTTCTGTACCCCTACCCTTGGTATTTCCCAAAAATCAGAGCACTGATAGCTTTTAGCACTCAGGTTTGCAAGCAAAACCCATGGCAGCAGGTCAAGCACCAGCAGGCAGGTCAAAGCAAGTGTCTGCTCAGCAGATCTGAGGCTTGCCCAGCTCACCCAGAGAAGCTGGGGCTGTCCCATCCCTGGGAGTGCTCAAGGCCAGGCTGGATGGAACTCTGAGCAGCCTGGTCTGAGGAGTTGAGGTTTCAGGTCCCTTCCAACGCTTCTGAGATTATGTGATCTCTCCATTTAGGAGTCCCAGCTCCTAATTTTTACCTGATGGAAGCCTGGTCTGAGGAGTTTCAACAAGATGAGCTTTCAGGTCCCTTCCAACGCTTCTGAGATTATGTGATCTCTCCATTTAGGAGTCCCAGCTCCTAATTTTTAATGAGCAGAGCCAGCAGGGCTGCTTACATCCCTCTCCAGGGAGAGACAAATATGTGGAATGACCACACAATGCCAGTGTCCAGCCCTGCACTTAGAACTCCCCATCACATCCAGTAAGCACAGGTTAAGCTCCTCACCCCAATCCTCCTCCTGGCCCCCTCCAGTCCCACTGTGTGACAGCCCAGCAATGCCCTCACACAGCCCAAGGACATTTAAACCAGAGCTCAGCATTGCAATGCAACTGTAAGCCAAGAAAAAAAATTTAAGACATGGGAAACACCCTCAAACTGGGCCCTGGATGATTTGCCATCAGTGGGGGTCACTGGGGATGAACTACAAAATTTGCACAGCGCAAGGGTAGCAGCTTCCTGATGGTCTGAGAGACTGTGGCTGGGGTGGCAGCAACAGATGCAGGGCTGGAGCCACAGGGAGCTAAGGATATAAGCAGCAAGGTCTGCAGGAATATGTAATACCTTTTAATAGACCAGCTGGTACAGTTGGGAAAAAACCCACAAGCACACAAGCCTTCCTTTGAGCTGGTGCACCTTCATGCTTGGCCATTTTTTCCAGCTGCATCACTTGGTCTATTAAAAGACATTATGGCTCCCTGCAACCCTTGTTTCTTCCTTTGGCCAGTCCTTCCTAGGATGAGGAATCTAGGTCATCCTGATGCTCCCCTTGTGATACCTGACAGCCTGCTGAAATGAAATAAAGATTTTGGTCCTAACATATGGAGCAGTTAATGTCCTGTGCACAGGCCAGAGAAAGCGTGTTGTCCTTTAAGGCCAAGAGCTTAAAGCTGTCACTGCTTCCATCAGTGCACGTGGGTGTTTGGACACCTGGAGGACCTACAGGAGTCTTTGGACGCTTCTGTCAACCTTGCAGGAATGAGGAAGCCAGGGCTGGTGGGGTGGGATGTGGGACTGCTTTGGGAAAAAAGCACAGAGGGATGCTGGAATGGATGAAAGCAGATTCTGCACTCAATGCCCAGAGCCTACGGACCATGTTGCATGGACACAGCCCCCACATCTCCTCAAGGGTCTGCAGCCCACAGAGCAGCCATAGCCAGCACCCCTGGGTGCCCCAGGAGGAGCACAGCTCCCATTCCCACCCAGGGCTCACCCCACTCCTGCCTGACCTTTCCTGGCAGCTTAGAGGAGGTCGCCGCGTCCTGACGGCTCCGAGCAGCTGGGACTGAAGCTGCCCAGCAAGGCCAGGCTGGAAGGAAGGAAGGAAGTTATAGCAGGCTTTTAAATAGTGCTATGCAATACCTGAAACTTCTATTTCTGTGCACAGATAATATGGTTTCCATATTCTCCTCCTTCTCAGCAGACCAAGCCATTCACGCTCCAGCTGAAGCAGCAACAAGCCAAACTCTTCACCAGTTTAAACCACTAAAGCTCAGTGAAGCCACTGGGAAGGATGGTCCCAAGCTGTACATTTCACCTAATGAAGTATCTACAGATGTCCTTCCATGTTTGCTCCCCACTCCTATTTTCCCTTTATAAGCAAGCAATGGATCGCAGGTGGTCTTGCAGTCCCCACACCTCCGTGTGCCCCCAGACACAAATGCAGCTTTCTGCAAGACATCTGAGGTTGGCAACAAGGTTAGATCCACCCCTCCAGGCTTAGGTAGGGAACCAGAGAACCAGGAGGATCCTCAGGGCTTCCTGAGGGTCATACACAGCTGTACACAGCAGAGCCAGTGGGGTTTGCAGTACTGATGAAGCCAGCTTGGCTGTCATTATGAAAATACCCTCACACTTGGAAAAAAACCACCAAGATAGAACTCCACCAAACTAAATATATTTGCTTCTCTGTGGCAATTAACCAGTTAAAAAATTTTCCTCCTTGAGTTTTCCCATCACACGTGCCATTTATCAGACCTCTCATCTTGAGTCTACCAGCCAAGAAACAACCTGGACACCTCTGCTGAAATGGGTTTTCCTCCACACCTGGTGCACACACCGGGACTCAGCCCAGCACCACCAGTCAGAGGGGATCTCTGAGCTCTGGTCTCCCTTTGGGACCCCTCCTGATCTCTGCTGTTGGTGATAATATTCCCAAGGATGGTGCTCATCCACCACAGACCACAGCAGGGCTGCCACCTCCTCCTAAGGACCATCACACCTAGGAGTAACATTCCAGTTTACCCACCTCTCCAGGGTTGGGACAAGAAACAAGTTCTGCACACATGAAACAACTCAATTCTCACGAGGACCCAGTGATTCCAACACCTGCTCCAGGACATGAGCCCAGCACATTACATTCAGCTGGTAACACCCCTTCCCAGACAGTGGATTTCATGGAAAGGGAACATCCCCTGCCTCGCAGCCCCCACCAGGGATACCAATGGGACACCTACAAGCAGATTTCCCACCTCTCCAGGGTTGGGACAAGCAACAAGTTCTGCACACATGAAACACAATTCTCACGAGGACCCAGTGATTCCAACACCTGCTCCAGGACATGAGCCCAGCACATTACATTCAGCTGGTAACACCCCTTCCCAGACAGTGGATTTCATGGAAAGGGAACATCCCCTGCCTCGCAGCCCCCACCAGGGATACCAATGGGACACCTACAAGCAGGGAGCCACTATTTCCAAGTCAGCAAACACCAGGAAAATGTACCAGGAGCCACCTCAGGCCCCAGCCTGGGAAGGAATCGAGCCCAAATGAATTAGTAATGCAAGCACCAGGATTCAAAGAGTAACGAGTAGTGCAAGGTTTGATGACAACGCTGCTGTTCAGGACTTGGTGTGATTCCATTGCCAGGAAGTGACAAGTGCCAGACTGCCAAACAGGCGTGGAAGAGGAGTGATTTAAGGAATACAGGTGGTTTTAGGAAGGCAGCACTAACACAGGAGACTAAAAGCTATTTCCTAACTGAGCCTGGTTACAAATCTCAGCTAACCTTCCCCACACTGCAACAGGATTGCCTGGAAAAGTGCATGTCCTGCTCTGCAGGATGCATGGATACGTCCATCCCATGGGAAAGCCATACAGAGGGGAACGCTAAGTTTTGGCATCGGAGTTACGAATGCCCTGGAGGAAGAGATCATTTTTGGAAAGCACGCCAGGGAGAGCTCAGGCAGCTCCACCAACGCAGCAAGGGCCAGGCAGGAGGCTGGATGCCAAGCCCTGCACGCAGGAGAAATCCTCACGCCAAGCAAGGTCAACGGGATTACGGGGCAAGCAGGGATTGCTCGCACGAGTGGAGATGGGAAGGGCCCAACCCTGCTCTGCACCCAGGCTTACACTGAGAAAATGCCACCACACAGGCGGCCCTACGTGACTCTGTGTCCAGGACCACTTCAGAGCCCTGTTTTTCCTTCACAATTCGCCTTTCCCGATGGCGGGAGGCAAATCACCCCCCTTCAACTCCCTGGCCGACCGAGGGGACACAGCTACTGCCAAACCCACAGCCGGAATGAAAAGCTGAGATGCTGATTAAAAAAAAAAAATAAATTTAAAAATACATTGCTCACATCAACTCGCTGAGGGAATCGCAGCAAAGCTGTGCTGAAGCTGGCACGGGAAGCTGCAGATTTATCCAGGAGCAGCCGAGTTTGGAGAATGTGTTCCCTCCCGGCTCCCCCCGGGGCCTCCCCACCCAAAGGGATGGATGAGGTTCATCCCTTCAGCTGTTTATAAAAGCAGCAGCAGTGCGCCCAGACGCACTCGGCAGCATTCCTCCCTCTCATTCCTGCGAGCTATATAAGGGAACGGCCAATTCCAGCCTCGCTCCCCCGTAGCCAGCCCCGATCCCTTTGCGCCGGAGCAGCTCCAGGCTCGGCTTCCTGCAGAAGGACTTAAATCCGTCCTCGGTGGAACACGGCGCTGCGCTGGACCTTGTCATCAAATGGCAGCACAGGCAGCTGCCAAATCCTGCCGGCTCGGTGCTCTAATAGGGAACAGCTGGAGAAGGACCCTGCATTCCTCCCGCCCCGTCCACACCGGGGGCTCTGTTCGGGATCCGGCCGCAAGGTTTCCATCCATCACGGAACGCAGCCGGCCGCTCCCCGGCGCTGCTCTGCCCAAAACCCGGGAGCTTCCACCCCCTGCGATTTTGGTGCTGAGGAATGAGGGGGTTGCTTTGCTTTTTATGGGTTGCGGGATTTTTTTTTGGTTTGGGATTTTTTTTTTTTTTTTGAGAGGTGTTGGAGAAACAGAACTGCGCAACTAAATGAGATTTTTGCTTTCCCTGCTGACTCTCTGCGTTACAAAAACTCTACTTTAAGCAACTTGCATCCCTGTGTACATCCACACTTAGGAACACACACATCTGTAACACACCCCCATAAATAAATACGGGAACACACGGCGCAATTCGCACGGCGCTTGTGAATTCCCATCCTGCTCCAACTCCCATTTACTTTGGAGGAGTTGAGCAACTTGCAATGGCCAATAAATGAAAGAAAAATACACTTTCGGTATCCACGCACATTTGCTGTCCTGCACCCTGCATGCTCAGTAACATGAAACAGTCCACTCATATTTTCTCAGAGCGCTGCTGAAACACAAGGGGGTATTCAGAGCCGCAGGAAAAAAATGCGTCCAAACAGGATCTGAATGATGAAATAGGAATTGCCACATTTAACAGGAAAAAAAAAAAAAATAGGATAACCCAGTTGCCCAGACCTTTATACAATAACAGTTCGTCTGAGGTAGCGATGGGCTGCTTCTGCATGTTGCAGAGAGCAAAGCAAGCCACGTTGCCCAAAAGAAGCCTAGAAAATCCAGACTCTACGTGACCTGACTTACTTATTTCACAGGAAACTGCATGGAAGGAGGAAGGGGGGGCACGGGGGGGAAAAGAAAAAAAAAAAAAAACCCACCAATCATTCATGCTACCGTAGTTACACCACGCCATGGAGCGGAGTAGTTTGCTGTGAAAAACCAAACTGAAATAAGCCAAACCCCGTTCGGAAAATAAAACGCGAGCAAGAGAAGCCGAGCTGGAGGAGCCCCCGGCTCCCCAAACCGCACCCGTTTCTTGGGTGTATTTTTTTTTTTTTTTTTTTTTAAATTTTCGACGGCATTAGCGCCCGAGAAGGCTCGCAGCAAACGCCAGCACTCACCGGGGTTGTTGGCCTCCCCTTCGAGGATGTGGAGCTCGGTGCAGTCTGCCAGGGAATGCTCGAGGCAGAGCTGGAGGAAGCGAGCCTGGGTCCGGCTGACGCGTTTGAGCAGGGAGAGCAGCGCAACAGTCTGCTCGCACTCGTTCCAGCCCTTGAACCACCCGGCCAGCACGCCAACCTGGTCTCGGAACATCATGGTGAGCCGGAGGGACAGCTCTGCGGGGAGAGAATAAATAACCGGGACAGCCTCCCTGCCCCGGCGCCGCTGCCGCCACCGTGCTCGGGTCAGGGGTATTAAAAATAAAAATAATAATAATAATGATTAAAAAAAAAAAATTTCTCCTTTGCGACGCGAAGGGCGGGTTTGGTTTCTGGACGCAGCTCTCGGCCTGGGCTGGGTTTTGCTCCCTCTCTTCTGGCTTCGGTGCAGCGCTGGATTCCTGGAGGGAGGGAGCGAGGGAGGGAAGGAGGGAGGTGGTGGGGCCGAAAAAAAAAAAAAAAAGCCAAAAAAAGGAAAATCCCAGCGTCAGGGCTGCAGCCAGTGAGGGGAACGACCTCCTCCCGGCGGGGGCTTCACACCTGGAACAGAGAGAGGAGGAGGGGGCGTCAGGGGGGCTGCAGGAGGACGAGGAGGATGGAGAGGAAGGCTCGCGCTCAGCCCGCTGCCTTCCTCCCACTCCTCACCCAACGCGCATTCCCCCACCGTCACCGCGATCCCCCCACATCCAGCACCAGCCATTTGGGATGGGGAGGGGGGAGCACCCAGCACAATTCCATCCCCCCCCCCCCCCAAAAAAAATTCTCCCCCCCCCACGCACCCCGTATAAAATCCTCCCACTCCTCACCCAACGCGCATTCCCCCACCGTCACCGCGATCCCCCCACATCCAGCACCAGCCATTTGGGATGGGGAGGGGGGAGCACCCAGCACAATTCCATCCC
>NW_024509211.1:0-22529 GCF_017590135.1 Pyrgilauda ruficollis | reverse complement strand
CCACCCCCCCCCCTTTGGGGTGGGGGGGGGGGGACCCCCCCCCCAAACCCCCCCCCCCCCCAAAAAAAGTTCTCCCCCGCACACGCACTCCGTATAAAAACACACTCACCTGACTCATACCGGCCCCGGCGATCGGGGGAGGAGGGGGGCGGCGCGGCGTTTTAAGGGGGCCGTGCCCCACCCCCCCCCCTTTGGGGTGGGGGGGGGGGGACCCCCCCCCCAAACCCCCCCCCCCCCCAAAAAAAGTTCTCCCCCGCACACGCACTCCGTATAAAAACACACTCACCTGACTCATACCGGCCCCGGCGATCGGGGGAGGAGGGGGGCGGCGCGGCGTTTTAAGGTGGCCGTGCCATGTCCATGGGATGAAGGGGGGGGAAATGAGGGAAGGAGGCGGGAAAAGGGAAAAGGGAAAAGAGGGGAGGGGGGGGGGGCGCGCGCGCGCTCCGCGGCGCGAGACTGAGCCCGGCCGCGCGCCGGGCCCCCGCTCCCCCATGTCGCTCATTTGCATACGGGTGACGTCATCGGCGGGTGGGCGGGGCCGAGCCGCGCGGCGCAGGGGGGAGCCCGAGGGGGACGCGCGTCCCCCGTGTGTCCCCTCTGTCCCCCCCCCCTTCTCTGCCACTCCCCCCGGGAATTTTGGGCGCTCCTCCCGCACAGGGAATGCTGGAAAAACACACTCCGGATCCCCTCCCCGCGCCGCAGCCGGCCCGCGGAGCTCCCGCTGGAGGAAACCACCCTCTAGTGGGCTGTGGGGTAATGGCAGGGGGGGATGTTTTGGGGGGAAAAAGCGCAGCTTTGGGCTCTGGTAAATGTGGCTTCGTCCCCTAATGGTAATTTTTAAAACTTTTTTTTTTTTTTTCCCCAGAGTTTTGCATATTAGATATACGTGTTAAATATACATGGTTTTAACCCCATCAAGCTCCAAGTGTGCAGGGACAGGATTTGTGTTTGGGTTATCATTTCCTGTGTAGATTTTATTTCCCTTTCCCATTTCTCATTTATTTCCTTTCTTTTTTTTCTTTTTTTTCTTTTTTTTTCATTTATTTCCATTCAATTTCAAGGGGTGAGTGACACAGGTGTATACAAGAAGGGGAATGGGGGAGAAAAAACCCTAAGCACAAGTGTTTGCAAGAAGGCATCGAATACTGAACATAATCAAACATTTTATAAAGCAAAAATAAAGGTGTCAAGTGATTTTATCTGTGGGCTTTTTATTTGTGGGACTATCTGTCAGTTTTAAGCCATTTCTTCTTGTCTTGTCACTCCGGGCTGTTGTCCAAAGTGCATCTCCAGCTCTCTCAGAGCCCCTTTAGGAGTCCCCAAAATACCAGATTCGTGCTCCAGAACAAGTGACACTGGTACCTCTGCTCAGGTTAGTGGAGTCCCCATCCCTGGAGGGATTTCAAAGCCATGTGGATGTGGCACTTGGGGATAGGGGTCACTGTTGGCCTTGGTAGTGCTGGGGGAATGGTTGGACTTGATGATCTCAGAGGGCTTTTCCAACCCTAACAATTCTATGATTCCATGATTTTACCTTTGCAGCGTCTCCCTGTTCTCATCACTTTGAGGACAGGGAAGCTCAGGGTTGGGAGACATGCCCAGGTGTCAGGACATGGTCTGGGAGGGAGACACGATGGGATCATGGCAAAGGGGAGACTGAACCCCTCCATCAGTGAGTCACAGAATCACAGATCTTAAATCTCATTTCATTCCAACCCCCTGCCATGGGCAGGGACACCTTCCACTGTCCCAGGCTGCTCCAAGCCCTGTCCAACCTGGCCTTGGGCACTTCCAGGGATTCAGAGGCAGCCCCAGCTTCTCTGGGCACCCTGTGCCAGGGCCTCCCCACCCTCCCAGGGAAGAATTCCTTCCCAATATCCCATTCACCCCTGCCCTGTGGCAGTGGGACTCATTCCCCCTTGTCCCACGTCCCTCTTCAGCTTTCTTGGAGCTGCTTTAGAAATCCATCCCCTACAAGTGTCTGTGTGCTCTGGTGGGAGCTGGAGAAAGGAAAACTCCATGTTTGTGCATCCTTTGGTTGCTTTTAAAGCTACACATGTCTAATCTGCCCCCTTTGGGGGAAAAATAGTGGGGAAACAAAGGCCACCCAAAATCACCAGGAACACCTGGTCCCCTGTGCTGGAGCATCAGTCCCACTGCAGGATGACGAGATGAGGATCACCAGGTAGACATCAAGTGCAAATGCTCCATCTCACCACACTTGGAGTTTGCTTTTAGCTCTCAGTCTGTCTGGTGATTAATTAAACAAACGGGACTTCCCTGCCAACAAACCCCGGCCATCTGCCTCGTCCTCCGGCTCCATCCCAATGAATGCTCCACCAAGGAGCCCCTTTCCCCTCACCGAAGTGCTGAGAGCCGTCCCTCATCGGGATGTGCTTTGGGATGGCCGTGGAGCCGTGAGGATGCACCATCTGCCGCGCCGGGTGCGCGTCTCGCGCGGGAGCGCGGAGCGAGGCTCCCGCCGCACGAGGAGCTCCGGGTGGGAACGCTCACACCCCGCTAATTTAAGGGTTGCCAAGCTGGCTGTGCCAAGAACGCCTCCCAGGTTTTGCATTTTGCATGTCTGAAGTGGGAATAGCAGTGATGAGAAGGATATTTAGGGCTGAAGCAGCAAATTCATCCCTCTGTGAGGCTGGGAAGGGCGGTGGGAAATGGTGTCCCCCCACACCAGCAAGCTGTGGAGGAAAAGAGTAAAAGGACCAAGGCCATGGTTTCTACCCTGTGCTCCAGGAGACACCAAGACCACGCTTACTAATGAATCCAAAAATAATCACCCACCATTTAGGACCCCACAGTTCCTGTTCCCCAGAGTGTCCCAAGGAGGCAGCTGTGGAGGAGTGAGACCCTGACGTAACAGCACACGCCTGATGTTTGGAGGTTTCTATGGTAATTAAAAAACAGATCTGTGACCCGTGGAAGAAATTCCTTGCTGCATTCCGTGCTCTGCAGGGCGGGTGCCCGTGCAGATCCGTGTGATGGAAGGATCCTCAAGCTGGCTGGGAGCAAATCTCCTTCCCTGACTGCAGTGGGGGCACTCACCAACACCCCTGTGGCCAACTCTCTTCCTGGCAGATGGAGAATCCAAGTGCAGACCACGTGTCCTGGGAGCAAAGACACCCCATGCAAAACACAAGGCAGATTGAGTGCAGAAGCAGGGTAATTCTCTTTTCTAAGGTAATTCCTGCGGGACCTTGGGGTCTTTGCAGATCCAGCTGGAGCATTTCTGCAGGGCTGCAAGTGCCTGGGTAGGAAGCAGAGGGGGTTAGTGGGGCTGTGCATTGTCCGTGTTGTTGTGGGCTGGGGCAGAGCAGATGCTGGGCTGGGGTGGGTCACGGCATCACAGAATATCCTGAGCTGGCATCAGCCAGTCCAACCCCTGGCCCTGCACAGACACCCCAAAAATCCCACCCTGTGCCTGAGGGCATTGTCCAAACGCTCCTGGAGCTCTGGCAGCCTTGGAGCTGTGACCATTTCTTGGAAAGCCTGTTCAGTGCCCCACCACCCTCTGGGGGAAGAACCTTTCCTGATATCCAACCCAAACCTGCCCTGACACAGCTCCAGCCATTCCCTGTCACTGCCACTGAGAGCAGAGATTGAAGCTGCACCCTCCGTGAGGTCTCCCCTCAGCCTCCTCTTCTCCAGGGTCAGTACAGCAACATTTAGATTTGTGTTTACCATTTCAGAGGGAAAATAAGAGCCTGTGGTAATATTAGCCAAGCAGGTGGTCTAAGCAAATTAGTGAATCCTGATGATTCCCGAGTTCAAAGGAAGCAGTTGCTCATCTCTGTGGAAGCTATCTGATAACATATTTAGCTGAAGAAAGGATGAGTGTATCCACCAGCACACAATGGCCCAGATTTCCTAGCTCATTAAACCCAAATATTAGTGAAAATATCATGGTAAGCAGGCTGAGATAATTAAACACAACATCACTTCCATTTGTTCCTAAACACAGTGTGGGAATTGGCCACTGGAATGGGACCATTTCTCTTACCTTGGGTGGTGAAGTGGAGCTGTAAAATTCACACAAAAAAACACCCTCCGAAAAGCAAACTCACACCAAAAATAAATATAATAAAATTAAAATTTGAAAGTAAACAATGAAACCTATGTGGGTCTGTATTTCCAAACTGGATGAGGCAGACATTAAAAAATCACAGAATCCTTGAAGGATTTGGGTTGGAAGGGACCTTAAAGACCATCTTCCAGCCTTAACATGACCTTCCACATGGATCAGCTCTCAGTGTGGATGTACAACCACTGCTTCTTAAGCCCTGTTAGTAGACAATGAAGTGTTGCACAGCCCAAATCCTGGTGAAAGCAGCACAGGCTGACTCCTCTTATGCTGGAAGCAGTGATCACTGGGTGATGGAGGATGAGGGCTGTAGGAAAAGCACATTTAACCCTCTGGCTTGAGCTGCAGCTGCAGGTCTGAAAGGGAAAGAGGAGTGGCAGCATCTGGGTGCAAACACCTGGGGAAAAGAGCACTGGGAAATACTGGTTAGCATGGAAAGGCTGCTCACATTGTATTTGTTTAGCCATTGTCAAGGGGGTGCTGTGAGAAGTTCCCATGTCCTCTCTGAAATGCTGGGAGTGCACGGACATTGCCTCTCCAGCAGTGTCAGCTCTGCCCTGCACGCTTGATGAGCTGGCTCACAGGGACCCCAGGGACACAGAGCCAACAAAATAAATCTTAGCTTAACTAATGGTGCTCAAAAAACCACCCCTGGCAAATGTATCACAGGCTGCTCTCGTGCCTGCAGATGCCAACAGAACTGGTGATGAAGAGGAGCTGAGGGAGAAGGGGATTCAAAAAGGGATGTGAAGGATTTCCTGTAAGTTTCACTGGGCTCTGCCAGTTGCAAACAACCCCTTGAATATAAACATTGCAACATCTGATCAACAGCAAGTGAGTATTTGCAGAATGTGCCTTTGCAGGACTGAGACCTCTGAGTGTGTTGGCCTTCAGGGCAGCCTGGTTATCGGTGCTGGATTGTGGGGCACACGAGACATGTCCCATTCCATCCTTTCCAGCCATTGGCACGGGCATGGAGAACAGCTCCACTCACACCTGGCAGGGGTCTGCACCCCTGAGTAGCTCTGTGCCCCTCTTCATGAACACCAACACCCCTAAATGCCTGCCAGCCCAACAACTCCCTGCATGGCTGTATCCCATAGCCAGCCTCATGTTTACCTACAACACTTGGATTTTTCCAACCATTTCCAGCCAGCACTGAGAGCAGCTTGTTACAGAACTTGGAGCTGACTGAGGCTGTGCTGCAAGCAGATGGCCCTGATGAAACAAGACACTGATCCCCAAGGAGGCACCGTGCAACGGAGCTGCTCGACTCCCCGGCTCCAGCAGCTCCAAGGCAGGCTTGGATATGTGCATTAGCACGCACCATCAAGGAAATTGCTTCCCTAACCACCCCTCTCAAGCAACTCTCTTTGGAAGCCTGGTTCCAGCTCGAGACACATGTCAGCAGCACTGACACTGTGGCAGTTTTCCTCGTTAGTTATTAATAATGGAGCAGCTGACAAAATTAGGGTAATTTAAGAATATCGTTAGAGGAGAGAGGAGGAGTTTCCAGGCTTGGGTGAGGGTTTAGATGTAGCTGGGATGCTGGGGTGGAGGAAAGCCTCAATGCTCACACTTGGTGGAATGGAAGGGGATCCAAATGTGGAAGATGAACAGGGAGGAAAACAGCCCTCATTGATTCTTCTGCTGCTGGCTCCAAACAACTTCAGCAAAATCCAGGGAAGTGCCATCTTGAGCTGCATGGACTAACAGGCATGTGTGGGCACAGCTGGAACAGATGTACATGGAGATGATCCACTGAGACCTCGGAGGGCTGTTCTGCATCTTACCCAAGCCCTCCTAATGACAGAGTGTTGAATGCTGTGAAATTTGATGGAGACTTTTTCATTAAGAAGTTGGTGCCAAAAGGGAAAACTGGAGCTGGCAGACTCATTCACACATTTTTGTGTCTCTGGGAAGACACTTAGAGATTGAAAGACTGGGAAAGTTGTAGTCATTCTTTAATGGGAATTCACCAGCTCTTGGCAAATAGTCCTTTTTGGTCCTATAGCAAAATGTAAAGGTAAGTTCTTACAAGTGTCATTCAAGCTGTCTCAGTAGAGGAGGGTTTGGATGATATTGCAGCCACTCCAGCCAGGGTTTGGTACTGAGCACCTGGGAGGAGAAAGGCAGCAGCTGGGTCACCAACCTTGTCTCATGTATGGCAGCATCTGGTGAATGAAAATCACTGCTTTTCAAGCTGTGCTGTGCCATAAATCACTGTCCTGCTCTTACTTGGATCAATGGAATGTGCTGCCCCACAGGGCTCTGCTCACCCTGGCAAGCAGAGACAATGCCATGTCCGACTCCCTCAGAGCTCCTCACTTGCCATAATCATCCCCAGCCTTGCTGCCAGCAAGATCCCACCCCAGGCTCCCTCCAAGCTGGTGCTTTTTGAGCTGGCAGTCTTTTCCTAGAGGGAAAATCCTTGAAATTGAGGACCCTCAGGAACTGGCGTGAACAAACCAAATGAGGTGTCTGTGCTGCACGTGAGCAGGGAAGACACAACATCTGTATCTCACAGTTCTGCTGGCAGGAGACTGATGCCTGATAACCCCTGGTAGAGCTCTGTTCTGCCTCCAAACTCAACAGCATCTGCAGAGTTACAGGGAAAAAAGAAGATGGTAACTATCAAAATAATTCACAAGTTAGCAATCCTCCCTTCCAGGCTGCTTGTCAAAGTATTGTTCACGAGGAGCTGATAGACACTGGAATAAACAGCATGTGGAGAGAGAGAAGTGATGCATTAGACCTCTCACCAGTCCCCTGACTGCAGCTACTACTGAGAAATCTGCCAGGAAATATTAGATGTGAAGTGGCTATGCAATGGGAGAGGAAAAATTATTAGGAACTGCCAAAACCCCTCAGCTGATGTAGACAAAAAGCTGGAGGAGACATTTAAAACCTAGAAAAGCTTTTTAAGTACAAATCTTCTGCTGATAAAAGGTCGCTGCAGACTGAGGATAGAAAACACAGGTAGCAACTAATTGTCCTGATAATTATTGCTGGTCCCACAGAAGCAGTTCTGGGATTCACTCAGATCTCAGGAGGATCCAGGTAGTGCGGGTGTTTTCTAAAGAGTGGAAATCAGAGAATCCCAGAATGGTTTGGGTTGGAAGAGACCTTAAAAATCAACTCATTCCAACTCCCTGCATGGGCAGGGACACCTTCCACGTGAGCACGTTGCTCCAAGTTCCATCCAGTCTGGCCTTGAACACTTCCAGAGGTGTGACAGAAATGCAAATCCTCATGTCACAACTGTCACAAACATCCCAGTGTTGCCCTTTCCATGCCTGAGGACTGCATGTGCAGTTTCCCAAAGCCTGATGAAGGCTCAGTAAATTCAGCATAAATTTATAATGTCATTGATCTCCAAAATTCTGTGGGAGAAACACAAAGACTCCTCACTTTGGACATCAGACTCTGCTGATGGATTCATTTAGTCTTAAAATTTTGTCTACATATAGTATTTTTACTCTTTTAAATCATTCCCATTATGAGATGTCATAATTAAGGCAGGACCTCTCCAGCTCAGCTGCAGCAGCGTCCACACAAAGGTGCCTTTATGTTGGTGTTGCACATTCCCAGGAATTTATGGAACCGGAAAAGGAACAAAAGGAGTTTTTTGGGTTTCCCAAGCCTGATGAAGGCTCAGTAAATTCAGCATAAATTTATAATGTCATTGATCTCCAAAATTCTGTGGGAGAAACACAAAGACTCCTCACTTTGGACATCAGACTCTGCTGATGGATTCATTTAGTCTTAAAATTTTGTCTACATATAGTATTTTTACTCTTTTAAATCATTCCCATTATGAGATGTCATAATTAAGGCAGGACCTCTCCAGCTCAGCTGCAGCAGCATCCACACAAAGGTGCCTTTATGTTGGTGTTGCACATTCCCAGGAATTTATGGAACCCAACCAGTGTCAGGCCCTTTTTACAGCTATATCCACACTGCACTACAAGCTCTTGTCTCTCTACACACATTGCTCACTCAGAGTGAGTAAAAGCAACACAGAAACAATTTGCAGAGCTGCCCCAAATGACTCTGAAGTGTTCAGCAGACACTTTGTGGCTGCTCCTGTGGTTTTGGGGGCTGTTGTGGCAGATCCCACCTGGGACTCTCTAGTGCTCAGCTGTGGCCTCATAGCTGTGCTCAGGTTTGCACCTGCATCCTTGTGTGCCATCAGAAATGGCAGTAATACCAAAGTTATCCAGAAATCAACCCCTAATCCAGATTTTGTCTTTTTTTCCTGCCCAGCATATTCCAGCAAGGCAACACCAAGCCTTTCTAACAGCTCAGTTCAGAGGACTTCTGCTGCAGCAGATGGAATTCAGCTATCCCTGGTATTAATTACATCAGCTACACACACACAGGACACCAGGGACAGCCTCTGCAGGGGCTGCACGTCCACTGCAGTGACAGAGGCCAGTCCTTGTTTACTCTGGATGTGAGGAAAGCTGAGCAAGTGGTGACTGGAGCCTGCAGAGACCTCCAGTGACAGATGTCAGCCCCAGACCTCTCTCACCTGGCAGATGTCACCTGCAGACCTGGCAGAGTTTCCTCAGGGCACAGGGAGCCCCAGCAACGTGCAAATCAGCAGGAGAAACTCACCCAATTCCTGTCTGCTTCTACCATACTTGAAGTTTGATGTTAGCATGTAAATGAGGCGTTTAAATCCGATTCACACAGAAGCTCATCTTAAAGCTGAACAAAACATGTACCTGGGCAGCCTGTGGACAGTCTCACCACCCTTGCAGTAAAGAAATTTTCCCTGATATCCAATCTAAACCTCTCCTGCTGCAACTTGAAGCTGTTTCCTCTTGTCCTTTTCCTTTTTTCTTGGGAGAAGAACCAAACCTCACCTGGCTGCACCCTCCTGTCAGGAAGTTGTACAGCAGCCACCTGAGCTGACGTGGATTTTCCCTACAACCATTTCCCCCTCTACTTAGGAGGCAGATAAGGAGGAAGGAAGATCCTAACACAGCAACTTTCCCTGCAGAAGGAAGATGCCCATGTCACAGTCCATTGGCATTTGGAAAGACACCTTGGGACATGCCTAAATAGCACCACTTTGTCTGATCAAACCATTTGGAAGTCTCAGCTCTGATTAGGGTTGATGAATCAAAGCAAACCAACTTCTCCTGCAGCAAAAAACATTATGAATCTGAAACATCCCAGTGCTGCTTAAAAGAACCAAGCCCCGTTGCCAGAAGTCTTCCAGTGTTCTTTGATGTCACCAAATCTGTAAACATCATCTATAATGAGCAGAAAAGGAATGTTATATCACCTCTATTACAACAGGGTGACAGCAAAACAGCCTCTGTCAATACATTGTGTTTTTTGGGTCACAGGAAGGTTTTATTTCTCTCTTAGAGCCTTGAATCCCTGCATTAAGACAATCAAGAGACACATTGGGCAGCTTTAGAGCTGCTCCTTTTCCTTCTCATCTGATCTGTATTTTGGCATGGCTTCTCAGAAGAAAGGCAAATGTAATGAGGCAGCTACTGTACTTTTTATAACTCTCCTCAGGTCTTTCATTTGGGCCAGCAAGGAAGCTTGTTAGAGCAGAGAAAGCAACTAAGCATCTCTAGAAAATGCTATTAAAAGAGCAAGTAACAAATGAAAAGCTGGGACAGACTTAATGGTAAATACATGGCCTGGCAGTTCAGCACAGCTACATCCTGCTTGCCATTATTATTTAATACTGGCATCGATTGAAAGATGAGGCAGACCAGGCAATTCTCTGTGGGGTTACTTGAATACCATTTCATGTGAGATTAAATAGGCCCACAGGTTTGGATCATGCTGTTTGATGGGAGATTTTAATTAATTCATTAAATATCGGCGACTACTGCAGTCGAGCAGTAAACAACACCTCCTTCATCATCTCCGTGGGCAAACAAGTACCTGCTAATTATCAGTGCCCAGCTCCAGGCTGGAACCAGCACAGCATTAACCTGCTCCTCTGGAATAACAAGCTGCCCAGCCACTGTCCCACACGCTGTGTGAGCTGTTGGTGTGGAAGCAGCTGCTGCCGTGGATCAGGCACAGCTCCATCCCCACAGACACCTCAGGGGGTCATTCCTGGTTGATACACAGTGCAAACGACAGCATGGTTTGTCCAGAAGTTTATTCCCAAGTTGTCCCTGGCCAGGATGGTCAGTTTAGGCAGAGCAGATAAATTATCTTACAACCAGCCTGCTGATCACTGGCTGGAAATCTGTGGCTACAGGCATCAATTCCCCACTTCTATCTGTCCTTACAACTAACCATTACTCTTTGCAACAGCACCACCGAAATCTTTTCCTCAGAGGTAATTGCCAGGAGTTCAGAAGCAGGGTCACAGCAAACAATAAGAAAAGAGAAGGATGGAAAGGTGAACTTGGAATACCTTTGAGTGGGGGAAGATTCATTCACTGGTTTGGAGATGTGCAGCACCTTGTGTGTACCCTGGAGCTGCAGGAGAGCAGAGCTGAGGATTGTGGAGCACAGCTTTCCCTGCCTGAGCCTGAGCAGCTGTCCTGGAACTGGATGTGGAGAAAAGCTGCAAGGGAACAAAAGGGAGGAGAGAAAGCAGCCACTCCCCATTTCTACAGGGTCTAAGGAGCATTTTCCCTTACAGGAGCAGAAGTGAGACTCAGCTTGTTTGCCTTTAGGAGAATTTGTCTCTCTTTAAAGAAACAAACCACTTTCTTTTCTCAACAGCCATTTTTATTGCTTTTGACAACACACCACTGGAGTGAAAGGAAATAATTTTCTGCTATTCTTAAGCTTCTTCCTTTGTTAGAGCAGGTACATTTCCTGGGACTACTGATAAGGGTAAGTGGTTAACTTGTTACTGGTCATCCAAGCTGACCATGTAAGTGAAAAGAGTTGGAAATCCCTCAAAGCACCACAAAGCTGCCGCCACTCTGGAGAGTGATTAACCAACATTTGCATGGAGAACAAGTTCTTACAGGCACTGCCAACAAGACTGAAAGTCTGTGTCTCAAGACGTCATCACGGGGGCTCAGGCTTGAAAGTGTCAGCAACATGCAGTTCAAGAATAATCAACAAAAACCTTTCCAAAGGGCTTTGGCTGAAGTCCCTCACACACAAATCCTTCAAACCAGCCAGAATCAGTGTCCTGAGCCCCACCTTCAACCCCCAGCTCCTGCCACAGCCCAACCTTCAGCTACAAAATAAACACACACGGGGTTAACATTGAAGAATATTTACTTTCCTTCATATGGTACATTCTGTAAAGTGCTAAGTTCCTAAATTATACCGAGTTAAAATGATATACGGCTCTAGTATTTTAAACACAATAAATATAGAATGAGCCTTGGGCAACTGCATTGCAAGTTTTATTCTTTTTTTAGTAGACAGCCTAAATTTAGTAGTCAAAATAGCTCCAATAGTGCTCCAAGAAAATCTAGGAAGCAGTTATAAATAAAATCACATCCTTCAGAGCTATCCTACGCACTTCTCCTGTCCACATTGCACGGATAAGCAGCACTCCTGTGAGCATATGGAGCGAGGAAAAATAAGGAAGCTGAAAATTACCCAACAAAAAATTGCAAAATCCTACAAGTTAACGCTACATATCCTCCCATAAATAGTCTGGCTTCCACATTTAATCTTAGTGCACATAACCCAGGTCTTTTATTTTTAACTCCCGTTAAAAAACTCTTCCAGGAAGAACATCTTGCAAGACACGGGTCGATTCATCCTCATCTTGCTCCTTTTTGCTGCAAAGTGGAAAAGACTCCTGCACGAACTGCCTGCACATGGGGCACTGCTGGAAATACTTGATGCAGCCATCACACAGGCACGTGTGTCTGCAGGGCAGGAGGACCCAGTTCACGGGGCCATTCTGGCACACCACGCAGTCTTTGCTGTTTTCTTCCTGCAATTCTGGTTCACCTCCAGCCAGCCCGGCCTTTTCCAGCAGCCCTCTGTCAGTGCTGCTCTCACCAGGGAAGGTATCACTGGGGAAGGGTGCAGGACTGTTTGCAGACATGAAGAGTTGCTAAAATACACATAAACACAAATATTTAGGAGTGAACAAACTCTTCCTTAGTCTCTGCACACGCACAGGTGCAATGGAAGTTCCACTGGATCCATTCACTGGGTCAAACAGCGCCAGACTCTGTGTGGCTCCTGGCAGCTGCCTGGCCTCCAGTTAAAGGCATTTCAGAAACATGAAATTACATAAAACAGGGGGAAAGTATTAAAGATAAGTCCTCAGACCTTGGTTGCATCAAGCCAATGTCATGCATGAAATTTAACAGAAGTGCTCAGGTTTTGAGCAGCTCGGGTTTGTTTCTGGTCCATCAGTCTCTGTGCCTAGAGGGATCCTCTATCTGTTCCTACCAAAATTATATCCACCATGCTGTCAAATCTGCTTCACTCAACCCATTCTGCTCTTGCTCATATTCCAACCCCCTACTCCTTTTTTAGTCTTATTTTATGTGAAGTGCAAATTCTTCTGGGCATGATTCCTAAGCATAGAGTAAGAAGAAGGAATTTTTAAAAAGTAAGTTTCTTCTGAGGCTTTCCTGATTAAAAGGGAATTTTGAAGAAAGGAAATAACAATTCTGGAAAGAAGAAGCATTCAACAGTGAATTTCTTCCTACTGCTTTACTAAGTGGACACTAGGACACCTAGATTAGAAGCAGTTAATTCTCTGGGAAACCTTGACTATTTTAATGGAAAATATTTCTGTACAGTAAGTTCCTGTGGCACTACTTAACTGATAAAATAATTTAAACTACCATCCAGTTCTTTGCATGACAATAGAAGTCTTGTACTAATTTAGGCTCCTGAAAGCCTACACAAGCTAAAGTTAACACTGTCATACACATGAAACCAGACTCCGTGCGTGGCTTACCTTCAGGTCATGGTATTGACCTTGAGCCAGGAGGAGATACTGATACAAAATTCGGCAGGAAAGTCTGTAGCTTTCATCAGGAACGTGAATTACAGCTACCATTGCAATCTACAAACAGAAAAAAATTCTATGTTTAACAACCTTATCACTCAGGCTGAGAGAACTGGGGGCGTTCACCCTGGAGAAGAGAAGGTTCCAGGGAAACCTCAGAGCCCCCTCCAGTGCCTAAAGGGGGTCCAGAAGAGCTGGAGAGGGACTTGGGACAAGAGATGGAGGGACAGGACACAGGGAATGGCTTCCCACTGCCAGAGGGCAGGGATGGATGGGACATTGGGAAGGAATTCCTGGCTGTGAGGGTGGGCAGGCCCTGGCACAGGGTGCCCAGAGAAGCTGTGGCTGTCCCTGGATCCCTGGAAGTGTTCAAGGTCAGGTTGGACAGGGCTTGGAGCAACCTGGGATAGTGGAAGGTGTCCCTGGCAAAGGCAGGGGGTGAAATATTATCTTCAAGGTCCCTTCCAACCCATATAACTCCCTGATTCTCTGATTCACTTTGGTACAGCTCCTGACCTGCTTAATTCCTCAGACAATCAGGAATTCAACGATGTTGACTTCAAGCACTGATCAAATAAATAAAAAAATACAGTGGACAAGATAGAAACAGAATGTGACACAAGAGAGCCCTTGGTGCTCCTTCAGCTTTTCACCCTGCTTCCCCATGGAGCTCTTCTGTAGCCAGTTTATAGCAGAGACCTGCTCTGGCTGCTCCCTCCTCATGGAATTACACCCCAAACTGCAAAGGCACCTGAGCATTCTTCTCCACTTTCTTCCCCTTCCCTCAGAAACACACAGACTGCAGTTTTTAGACTCCAAAAATCACTAAGAAGTGATTGGCTTGTAATCCGAGCAGGCAAAAGACAGATTTCACTGGAAAGGATTCTGAACCCCCACGGGCTGACTTCAGATAATTCCTCTGGAAATACAAGCACTCCAAGCTTGCATGCTGTGCCTAATAACCCCCACCCTGCCCAAATTACGTAATAGCCTCTAAAAAGCTGGGAAAAAAGAAAGTGAAATTCAATATTATTGTAGTTCCCAGAAGCTGTCAAAAGAGGAATGAAATATAGAAGCTGTTTTGCTTTAAAAAGAAATTTAAAGGCAAATTAGACTTGCACTTCAAAATCCACACATGGCTAATTAAATACAGAGTTCAAATGTGTATGTACCTACACATATGGATTTTTAAGAACTGATTTCACTATTCCTTGGCAAAAGGGTCTTTTTTTTTCTAAATCTCAGTGCCTGAGATCTAAGCTTCCACTTTAGCCGTGACAGTCTTCCAGTAATTTCTGTATGTTTTATATATGGTCATGCTAATTTTCTGGATCTAGAGGAAAGTGATGGCACAAAACCAAGTAGGGATGATCTTGCCACAAAACCAGTTAGGATAAAAATCAGATGACCTCCCCCAGGAAAGAATCACTGAAACACATCCACAGTGATGGACACCCACACAGACCCCCCAAATATAATTAAAAATGGTAATATCACACTGGCAAAGATCCATTTCCACATTCCATTTCTATTTTACAAGTTTGTTTCAACAAACCAGACGCAATTCTGACATTTGTCTGGCAAGGAGTTCAGGTGGAGCTACTCCCGACTGGATTTACAGATGTGTTCCTTTCCTCCAAAACCAGGGGAAAAATACCTCCATCACTCTCCTTCCAACCCTTTCTTCTATGTTAAGGCTCAAAAGAGAGGTGTTACAAATTCATGCCCATGCTAATGTCAAATACATTCAAATACTACATTTAGAGTCTCTATAAAAATGTCTTAAAACATTCAAACATCTCAAGTGGGGACAGGAGGGAGGAGGGCAGTCCTAAAGTCAGGTGACAAGAAGCCAAGGACAGCCATCACCTGGAAAGGGGACAGAGGACAGATTTCTTAGGCACTGGTGTGATTACAGCTTGCAGGTGAATGGATGGAAAAGTATTAAATGGATTTTGGCTTGGAATTTGCTTCCAAGTTCAGTTGTGCTACTGTTCAAGGAGCTGCTGCAAGCAGATTATCAATCCAATGAAAAGATGGGAGATAAAAGTGTGTCTCATATCATTCAGAGTTCACCAATTTAGAGTTTATAAAGGGTATTGAACAGCATGTGGCAAGGCTGAAGCTGCTTTAATAGCAAGAGATTAGGAGGAGACCCTTTTTGAGGAGCTGAGTATCTCCTATCAGCCTCAAGCCAGACTTTCACCCCTTCCTGTAAGTGCCCTGGAGTTGGCCCCTGTGAGACACAACCATGACACAGACCTGGGGCAGAAAGGTAATTTCTAGGTTTCTAATAGCCAAGTCAGCAATCAGCTCCATATATGTGCCAGACACTTATTAAAAAATCCCTCCTGCCTTGCCAACAGAATCCAAGAATCTGTGTAAGTGCAAGAGCTCCACCACATGCCTGTGTGATCCCAGAAATCAGAGTAACAGGTTGTTAAACTGCCCAAACCCTCATTCCTCTGACCACAGGGACACTGGCAGGCAGAAGCTTTGGGGAAATCACAACCATCTTTTAAATGCTGTAGTGAATAAGTAAAGAGTCAGCAATCTTTTTCCATTGCCGCTTCAAAGACTGAGGTTTGGAAGCTAAAGCTTTGAACTGCTTTATTTTATCAAATAAGAAAGTGAGGGACCAAATTCTAGGGAACAGGAAAGTGAAGCTGCTTTATTCAAGCCTTTCTCCTGAAACATTCAGACCTTAAACACAGTGACCCTGAAGTATACTCTGATATTACTTACAATATCATATATTTCTCTGTCTTCTTCATCTGCTAACGTCAGCAGTGCTACCAAGGGATAGCGAGCTCTAGGCACGGGGCCAAAATCCACAACTTGAGCATCTTCTGGTAACTGACAATATTTCTCTGCCTTGTCATTTTTCTTAATGCTTTGCCTGTGTCAAGGAAAACAATCAGTGGCTGCAATTGCAGACAAACATGACGTTTGCATGAAGAATATTTCTCATCGTGTTTGTTCATAAATGAGTTGTGCCAAAATCTGCAGCGCGTTTACCATCCTCAATGCTCCCCGTGCCAAAAAAATCAACATATTTTGTCAAAACAATTCAAAAAAAGGATACAAGTACTGCTGTTTGTAGAGGTATTCGTTGTAGAGAGCATCCTCTAATGCCTGAGGAGTCTTTATTCTGAAGCAGTAGACGTGTTTCTGCAGCGCTTCGTGGAGCTTCTGGACGTTGCAGCCCCAGTAGCAGGTAAGGACACAGTCCTCCAGGCAGTCAGGTGTCAGTGTTACACCCCCTTGGAGAAAGAGGAGAGGGATTTCATTAACCCACCACGTGCAGGAATCCTGGAATCTCTAAGTCTAGATGCTTGAAGAGCTACAAGCAGAAAACAACTTCAGTGCCACAGATTTTTATCACAGAACCATAAAATCATAGCATGGTTTGGGTTGGAAACCCCCTCTGTGCAATCTGTGCCTGGGTTTCACCACTCTCACAGAGAAGGATTTCTTCCCACTATCCCATCTATCCCTGCCCTCTGGCAGTGGGAAGCCAGTCCTCCTTGTCCTGTCCCTCCAGGCCCTTTTAAAAATCTCTTCTTCTAGGCTCCCTTCAGGTACTGAAAGGCTGCAATTAGGCCACCCCTAAAATGCTAAACATTATAAAATAACAAAAATTAGTTATCATTATAAACAAATCTTCTGACTATCTAGATTCAGCTTAGTGTTTATGTAAGTCAGTGGGGATGAGGAGGTGGGTGTGAGGAGATAAAATGGCTGATTAAGCTCACAAAAATACCACATGCATTTTATGAACAGTAAATTTTAACTTCTGGTAACACTTTACACACTCACTGGCAGATCCAAGAGCACAATCTTTGCCCAAAGTCCATTCCCTCCTGAGATAATGGCAGTAATTAGATCACTCACCTACAAAACTCTCTGTGGTCTCAAAGAATAAGGCTCTTGATCATGCAGAGGGAGGTGAAAAAGGGTATCTATGCTCTCCATTCTTTTTTCAAAAACCAGTTAACCTCTAAACACTTCCTGCACAAACAGGAGCAGGAGTGCTCAAAGCTCCTGAAAAAATCCCAGTTACCTGAATTGTGGGATTTGCTGTTTTGGGGGGGTTACGTTGAGGTAGGAGGGAAATCTGCTGCAGCCCCTCCTCATGCACTGGAAGGCCCCACCTCCGTGTGGGTGGAAGATGCTCAGCCTTGCTCACTGCTCCCCAGTGATGCAGAAGGCCATGAATTCCACTTCCTCTGTGGGTGATTTCAGGAATGATAGGGGTGGCTTGAACTCTGATCCAAACAGATACTTACATTCAGTTGGAGAACAGACAGAAAAAGAGAGTGATGATTTATTTATCTATTTATTAAAAATAGTGCACTTCCAAATACTGCTGAAGATCTGGGCTTAGATTTAAGTGGGTGGCACATGTTCCATAATGAATTCTGTACAATTCTACAATTCCATGAAATTTATAGAAACGCCCACAGTGGTTGGTAATTTGCAAATGTTTTAGTTACTTAAAGATCTGTAATAGCAGGAAGTGTTCCATTAATGAGAATTAAACTGTACCTCCATATCCAAACATTTCACTTTTAAAAACACCATGTTTATAAACTGTGTAAAAGCTTATTTCTGTTGGAATGGAAGTGTATTTCTGAGGAATTATGATAGAGAAAAAGGATGAGAGCAAAAACAATGATCTTTAAGGTCCCTTCCAACCCAAACCATTCTATGATTCTAGGCAGAAAACGGAAAGTACCAAGTTCAGGAATGCAAATTGACAAAACCCATGTAAGAAATTCACTGACTTGTTACTGAAGCTGCAGCAGGATTAGGGATCTCCAACCCAAAAGGATTCTTCACTTGTCTCATCCGCTTTTTCAATACCCTTGTGCTGGATTCTGTCTCTTCTGAGTTCCTCAGAATAACAGGAACACCCAAACCAAACCTAGGAGACACAAAACAAGAAGAACGAGTGGGTTCAGTGTTAGTGTTGAAACATTTGTTTTTTTTTTTTTTTGTCAGCTCTAAATAGCAAGCAGCAGAACAAATAGAGCTAGCTTGGCTTTCCAGAATATCTGCCAGGATGCATGGATAATGCATCCTGCAATTTCGACTTCAGCTTTTTGTCAGAAGGCAGGAGTCTGCACAGTGATGCAGGGAATCTTTAAAGGGGAAATATTTTGCTCTGGGTTTCCACAAAGGAAATAAAATTAATGAGAGTTGTCAGTGCCCTCTAGTGGTAAAGGGTTAGGCCAGAATTTCCTCCCATCTGAGTCCTGCAGAACTGAGCACCATTCCAGCCTCCTCCCGTGAGCAGGGACACTTTGCACTAGCCCAGGTTGCTTCCAGCCCCACCCAACGTGGCCTTGAACAATTCCAGGGATGAGGCAGCCACAGCTTCTCTGGGCAATCTGTACCATGGCCTCATCTCCATTACAGACAAGAATTCCTTCCCAATATCCAACCTCAAGCTGCTCTCTGTCCATTTAAAGCCATTCCTCTCATGGAAACATTTGTATTTGTTCAGTGGCATCATGGAAGGCTCGTGGCCGTGCTTGGTTTGAGCACACAGAGGGTCAGTTCTCTCTGCTACAAGGGAAAACACCCACAGTGACATCCCAGGGGCTGCAGGGGAATATCCCAGTTAAACATCTCACAAAGAAACCAGAGGCAGTAGCTGTTTCCCTTCTTCAATTCCCAAACTCTAATAGAACCGATCTCTGCAGCCCTGTTTTATATCAGAATCTGCCTGATTGTGGTGGAAAATCCCTGTTCCTTGGAAATTTTCTTCACTGGATGAAAGCAACAGGATTATCCTCATGAAAAGTGGCAAGATAAAAGAGCCTCTGATACAGTTTTAGCAGCAGCTGAAGGCACAGAGGCCTTTCTGTTCCACATTAAGGCATGGCTTTCCGTAAATTTTAAATGTAGGAAACGTAGGAAGGATGAATAAAGATACAGTTTTTGTTTTATGATCTAACAGTCCAGATCATTAGCTGGTAGAGGAGAACATAAATTTCTTCAGAGCAGTGCTAGCTTAGAAAAAGCAGGAATTTCCAAGGGTTTAGTTAATGAATGAATGTTTCTGCAGAGCCAGACTTCCAACAGGTGCTGAGCCTTCAGCTCCACCTAACAGGAGTATTCCCCTCCAGCTAAAAATACATTGCCCAGGAAATCAGGTGATCTAAATTCCACTTCACCCCTGTGCCCAGGGCACCTGTGGGACTGGCTCTGGAAGCTGCCTGTGCATTAACCTACTTGGGCTGTGAGCAGAGCCACAGGTATGCAGAGCTGCCCACAGGAACAGACGCTCCTCCCATCACTGCAAGGCTTGACAAATCAGAACATGAACATTCCTCAACAGTTGGTGTTTTTCAGGCTGACTGACACCAACACAAACACACCATTAAAGAAATTAATGCTGAAAATTATGGGGGAGCCCAAATGCAACTGCAGCAATAGATCAGGTATGCTGTGCTCCAGTGACAACATTTGCATTTACAGTGCTCTGTGTGGCAAATGAAGGATTTGAGTTGTTTTCCTGAGCAAGTTCAGGAGCACTTGAGCTGTAACTGCAGCTGCAGGCACAGGAAAATCCCTTGGAGGCTCCTGGACCCTGCCATGGCACAGGAGAATTCCAAGGAAGCAGCAAATACCCCTGAGCAGCTGCCTACACATTCACCTGCTTGTATGTGCTGAGCTCCTGGCTACAGCTCCTCCTTGATTAACAGGCCCTTAATACTCAGTTTGAAGAAAAAAATGCATGTATTTCCATAAACTGCAATAACACCTAGTGCAGGTGCAATTGGAATCTCTGATCCTGAAAAAAAAAAAGGTGCAACTGGAATCTCTGATCCTGAAAGAAAAAAGCCTCTGGATAGTCCTCTGTACAGCCTGTACCCAAAAGACACCAGTGCATACATGTTAGGATCCTGTAGCACTCATCTATTTCGGACCATTTTGAGCAGGGGATTGCCAGAATTTACTACAAGTAGATAAATAATGATTAAATTGGCAAAAGCATCAGTGGATAGGGATAGACATAATGAAGATTTATCTAAATATTGGTTCAGTATAATAATTTTTTAAAAAATACCTTTATCACCAGCACTTTGCAGATATTAATGTGGAACCAATGAGAGGAAGTTCAACAACTCTAGTTTTATTTTCATCACAAGCCACATGAGTTTGGTGTAGCCACAATTTTTACATGAAAGATTCTGATTGCAAATCAATCAAGTACCAGTATTTACATTTACAACCACTCCTGAAGGTTAGGGACATTCAAGGAGCTGCTTCTGAAAAAGGCAAGAGCGGAGTTTTTGCGTCATCCTCTCAAACACAAGCAGAAGCCCTTTCACTCACCACCCCTCGACACTTCAGGAGATCAGCTCACAGATTCACAGAATCATGTAGGTTGGAAAAGACCCAGGCTGCAGCCTGGGAGCTGTGCAGAGCCACAAGGTCCCTCCGAGCCTCCTTTGCTCCAGGCTGAGCCCCTTCCCAGCTCCCTCAGCCCCTCCTGGGGCTCCAGACCCTTCCCAGCTCTGCTCCCTTGCCTCGACACACACACATAGCTCAGAACATACAAACGCCTTGTTTGCCAATATTATGAATGATATTACAAAAACCATTAAGAAAACAGCTCGGTATTACTAAAAGAGAAACGAGCTTAACAGAAATACGTATTTCTTTTTAAAATTATTTTTATTGCTCGTTTAGAAGCCTAGGAGTGTTTGGGTTGGAAGGGACCGTTCCAAGCCCCTACCGTGGGCCTGGCCTTGCTCCCCCTCAGCACAGCCCAGGCACCCTCGGCCGAGCCCCACCGGCCCCCGAGCACTGACCAGCCGAGGACGAGCGCGCTGGTGACGAGGAAGCAGACGGACACCAGGGCGATGTAAAACAGCGGCGAATACTCGTACAGCGTAACCAGGAACACGGCGGCCATCGAGCTGGCCGCGCCGCCCTCCGCCTGCGACTGAAGGCGCTGCCCTCAGCGTGCCAGGGACGGGGTGGAGCCATGGCGGCACCGAGTGAAGGCGCTGCCCTCAGCGTGCCAAGGATGGGGTGGAGCCATGGCGGCACCGAGTGAAGGCGCTGCCCTCAGCGTGCCAGGGACGGGGTGGAGCCATGGTGGCCACAGGGTTCCAGGGTCGGCACAGACACATGAAACGTCACAAATGAAATAATATGTCGATGACAACTTTATTGAAATTCATGACAAAAATCAAAGCATCATTTGTATCCATGGAGTTATAACAATATCAATTGTTACTATCAATTCCTATATTTACAGACATTATATATTCTGTGACATCTATTACATGAAATATGCCATATACAATTTATAAAATACAGGTTAAAATATACTCTTATGTATTGTTAAATTCTACCATATATTTATATCATATTCATATACGTATTTTATATAATGTACATATAAAATACATACAATATATTTCATATAATACACTGCTATGTAATAACGTTTTTGCAATACATATTTAAAAAAATGTGTAATTCCTGACTAATAAATTTATATTCCCCTCCAGCAAAACTCTAGTACTACATTTTTTCAAACTTTTATATATAATAGTTTAATATTGTTACAAATAATACCAGTTAATATACTGTACAACTGTATTATTCAACAAAAACAGTTATCTAGATATAATAAATATATATCATTATTTCTAAACTTTTCCTCTATTGAAATCCAGGCACATCGATCTGGCCCAATCCTCCTTCAAACACCTCCATCCAGGAGCAAGTGCAATGTTACAGCAGGGAAAAGCATGAACAGATGCAGTTACTACAGATAAAATAAAGACAGAGAGGGAAGAGGTGCAGGGCCTGGCAGGAGCCCTGAGTGTACGGCACGTGTTCTCTTCATGTGCTTTTGCAGCAGTGGGAGAGCTCCTAGGCAAGCAGGGCTCCATGCGGTCTGGGCGCTTTGTTGGAAAATTAAATGATGCAAGGAGGTAGAACACACCCGCCCGTGGCCCTCCACCTGCTGAGGCGGCAGGAGAGGCAGTGGGACCTTCGCCAGAGACTTTGCAGGCATCCTCTTCTCCTGAAAGCACCAAACAGGGACTGCAAGGTGGTTCTCTGCTGCCAGCTGCGAGCAGCGCAAGCACAGCTCTGTGCTCGTAGCCATGACTCTTCCCCTTCATCCGGTCAATCTTCAGCAAGAAGGATTCTCCTGAACCACTTGTGCAGAATGTGGTACTCATATAGCGCATGGGTGTGGGCACCCGGCTGCTGCGCCAGGTGATGGAGCACATTGTATGGCTCAGCCGTTTGAACATCTGCTGGTAGATTGATGTCCTGAGGAAGCCGCTGGTTACCCACGATGAAGTGGTTGAGGCATTTTGCTCGCACACATAAGTAGAGGCTGTTGATGATATCCAGCAGGCGTACCAGGAGATCTCTCCTGCGCCACGATGAGACGGGTGTGACATTGAGCAGGTGCATGACAATGGTCTTCATGGTGTAGGTGGAAAAGCCGAAGCCCAG